>NW_009737249.1:0-12063 GCF_000703405.1 Apaloderma vittatum
GAGCGACCTGTTGGTGTGGGATGGCCGTGCTGCGCGATTCATCCCCGTAGAGCCTGAAAGGATTTTGCTGAACTTCCTTAAACGAGCCATCATGGGAATTTCGTTCCTATATTTTTTTTATTTTATTTTTATTTTTTAAAGTATCGTCCCCTGTAAAATGCCGTCCCTGCTAACAGTGGAGCTCCTCTCCTTGTTTCAAAAAACATTTTAGTGCTGGTAGAGTTGTCCTTGTTGCAGAAAAGAGATTTTTTTTCTACAGCCTTGACCAGCCAAACACATGGCAACCCATAATGTGATTGGAAAACATCGTCCCTTGGAGAGTTTGTCGTTGAAGCGCTTTTGCAGGCTGGATTTTTGGAGAGCAGCCATGTGCTACCAAAAACTGATACCCGGGTTCCCATAACTTGGGTTTGTTGCCGAATGGGAAAACTTAGAAAAAGATTCATCCCCTTAATGGGCCATCACTTGAATGTAACTTGCAGTGCAGCATATTTGTTGTTGATGCTCGGCCCATACTCGTCTCTCAGATTCCTAACCAGTAAACCCTAATGCCACCAGAGGCCTCCGAGATTGAGATAGCTAAATTAATAGATGGCAGGTTGTGTGAAAGGATGGTTGTTAACCTGTTATCTCATCTAAATATTGCTGACTGTCAGCCCTTTTTTACAAAGGTGGAGAAAGGCAGCAAATGTCCTGTCTCGCTGTCGGAAGAAAAAGTCTTCTGAGGCGATCTAATTTCTTACAGTTGAGTTGGCATCGCTGGGCTGCAGGGCAGCCCGTGAACTGGGTTCACAGCCATCAGAGTACAAAGGTTGGTCACAGGGCTGAGTCTTCCTTCTGCTGCAGATGTGACAAATTAACAGGATAGAGATGAACTTGTGAGTTAAATATCCCCTGCAGGTTTTCTGTTCAAGTCAGAAGGCAAAAATAGGGAAAAAAGCCTACTAGCAGCAGGAATTATTTAATGATTAAAATTTAATGATTAAAAAGATGCAAATTTAAAAGCGTAAGCAAATTTGTTCAAACATCATAAAACTGTGCTAATGCACAAGATAACTGAGCGTACATTTTATAAAATGACTGCAAAAGAAAGATCTGAGTATTGTTGAGGTGGGAAAGTAAACACTGAAATTGTCAGAGCACAAGTTAGAAAGCTTTGAGATTTTTTTTTTTTTGCTAATGTAGAAATTAGGTTTCAGCTTGACTCTTTTTAATAGATGTGTTTTTAATGTGTATAAGTTAATAAACTGTTTAGTGACCATACAGTTATGCCTTTGACTGTAAAACTATAAAGCCAGCAATGTGAACATAAACGCAGTAAAGTTTACCTTTGAGGCTTAATAGCTCTCTGAATTAAAGCCGTGTCAGTATTACCTCGCAGAAACTATAAGTCAATTGAAATAATTTTCCCCACCCCCGTATTTCTAGCCTGGGTGGGTGTTCATGTATAATCGGCCCTAAGTACGGTGCCCTTCAGAATTCAGGATTGCTGTGTGTCTTTGTTTTGATACGGAGTTGATATTTTGACCCATTAACCGTAACGTTCTCATAAAGTGCAGTAGTGCTTCCTTGTGGCTGGTGTGCAGGGCTGGAGAAGGCTTTGTGACCCAGTCAAACCTTTGTTTTCTTTTGATATTTGGTCATGCTTGTCTGAGGAAAGCTTTGTGATCTTAGAAATTCTGGCAATCTCGTGAGTGATGTGGCAAGCTGGAGTAGGGACTAACTTTTTATTGTCACTTCAGTACAAAATGTGGAAGGATGAGATTAAGCTGGCAGGTTCAAAACGAATGCAAGGGGTGTGTTTTGGTTTTCACCCAGTGTGTAGTTAGTTAAGCTTCATAAATCCTTTCTGAAGCATGTGGATATCGAAAGTTTGCAGGGACTTGAAAAGCAGACGGACAAACTAATGGAAGAAAAATCCACCAGGGCTGACCTTTACAGAGTACCTCCTGTAGCTCAGGGAGTCACTGAGTTGCAGAGGGAGCCTGGGAGAGTGTACTGAGAAAGTCAAGCATTTACTTAATTTTTATATTAATTTCATACGTTAACTACTGCTGGCAGCATACCGGAGACAGCAGACCTGCCGTCTGACCCGGTAGAGCTGCTCTTAGGAGAATTTATGTATTCATCTGAAGTATTTGAGAACAGCTGAGCCAAAGGTCTAGAGATAGCAGCTCTGGGTGATTATCCTCACAGAGTGATTATGAATTGCCATCAAACTGGGAAGTCAGCTTAAGCTGTGGTGGGCACCTTTGTACTTGGTGCTATCATTAATGTCTTTGATCAAAAGTCTGAAGGAGACTGAGTAGGGGTTTCAGGCTTTATTTTTGACTCTGTCTTTTGGAGGACAGGAGGATTTTGATATATATTCGATGACTTGTTCATGTACAAGATACTATTTTCAGGAAGGAGATCCCATAATGCAGATAGGTAAAGTCCACTTGGCAGCAGCACAGCGGAAGAAGATCTGAGGCTTATGGGGGATCGCGATAAGCAGTGGGATGCAGTACTGTTGAAGTTTATAACTTAATTTTTCATACAATTGAAGCCTAAGTTAACAGAATAATGTGTTCAGTTTCAGCCAGAAACTTTTAAGAAAAGTAAATGCAAATGCCTCAATCAAGCAGAAATAATCATCGTGACTTAGGAAGTGTTTGGAAAGCATCATCTACAGAGACCAGGTGCATTTGGAGAGTGTGTTCTACAAAGGCTAGACAAGCTCAGTTCCAGCAGAACTTAGGGAGCAAGAAGATGCAGCAGTCTTAAAATTAACAAGAAGTGGTCTGTGTCCTTATGTCAGTGCTTATATTGAAAAAGGTAAATCTAGTTTATACTGAAGATTTGATGTAGTTCTTAAAACCTGTTATGCTTTGGGGAAAATTGGAGCAAGCCGAGGTTGTATGGTCTCATTTTTGTGAATGTTTTTGGGAGTCAGATAGGACTCGTGCAAAGGATATGTTAAAGACTTCCCTCACAAATGTTTTTATTTGTTCTCACATGTGGGTTTGAACTTGATAATTTTTTCAGGTGCTGTCTGTATTTTGTCCTGTGTTTATGTGGAAAAGTAATTTTAGTGCTCAAAAGAAACGCAGTTTCTATTATAAAGACCTAGAATCTTTCAGTTATTGCTGATCATCTGATATTTCAGCTTAACACATTTGGTTTTAAAATAGATAGTGTTCAGGCAAACTGTTGCATTTGACAGCAAAATATTGTGGTTTAGGAGTATAGCCTGTAATCCTGTAGGAAATGTAGGTATGGAATCATATGGTGATTTAAACCAGGAAAATCAGAGGGGTGAGACCTGAGGTATTCATTATCTACTGCAGTATATATTGTATGTGGCTTCAAAAGCTGTGTCCAAGTGTTGCAGCATCTTCTATTCTGAAACACTATTAAAGAACCGTCAGCCTATTTAAAAAAAAAAAAAAGAAAAAATAAACCTGACTTCTTAAGTTTCTTCAGGTACCTTAGTTTTGAATCTGTTTTTCAAAGTATGCATGGGCAGATGAAAATGACATTTTAACATAGCATGCTATCTATTTAGGTTTTTGCTTTGCTATTTCTTGGAATCACTGTACTATGAGGTAAATACCGATGACTCAGACTTGTGATGTCAAGGACATATAGAAAAATACAGTTTTTGCACTGAAGTCTGTGGATGAAACTTTTATTTTTTTGTCCAAGGATCAGTTTTGTGAAGGTAAATGTGAAGTATCAGCAGCCTTCATGGCTTTTCCTAAGGTTTTGATGGCAAGAAAAACACATAAAGTCTATGGGCTCTTTTAATCTCTGGCAGAATGATTTCTGTAAGTAATGACCGTACTTAGTTTTTAGTATCTATTTTGTTGGAAAGAGCACGCTGATTCTGTCTTTCAGTGAAAGACTACCTTAGAGTACCAATGAAAAAAAGGTTATTTAGCCGAAGTGCATTCTTGATGCTTCTTTTGCTGAACAGCGGGCGAGAACGGAGCAGAGAGCAACGGGGCTGAGGAAGGCTTCTTCGGTTTGGTTCTGCCGTGGTACCGCAGCTTGAGGGCAAGCCTTTTGCCGCCCTGTTGCCTGCTTAGCCTGCCCTTACGAAGGTGGTTTGGGAGCCTCTGCAGCTCGCCAGCTTTTTCCACATGAAAAGGGAATGAGTTGCAGCCGGGCAGCATTTACCCTGCGGACTCGGTGCTGGCTGCAGCTCCTGTGGGCGTTGCTGGAGCTCTGCAAGATGAATCGCAGCTACTGTTGGTAACGTGGTGTGCGCAAACCCTTGGGTGGTGCGGGTTGGTGTTTGTGCTGCTGTGGCAGTGCTGGGAGCGTGTTATCCTCTGGGAAAAATCAGTTCCTCTCTTGCAGACTTTGTGGGTCTCCCTGCCACTTGTCACACGCTGAGTTTACATGGCTCCTGTCGAGCCAGGGGGATCTTTCCTCGTCAGCCAAATGCTTCACTCTGCAGGTGGGTGGATGGAGGGTGATTTCTTCTGGCTCCAGGGAGTGAGAGGTGGATGAGGCGTCTGGAGTCAAACCTCACGTTCCATACGTGCAGCTCGAAGTGCTGCTGCTGCGCTCACCTGGTCTCTGAGGGGTAAAGGCAGAACGGGGCCAGTCTCCAAACCGGGGTATGGCCCTGGCAGTACCCAGCAGAGGTGATGTGAGTGCTGCTAGGGCTGGGGTGGCCATATCTGTATGTACATCTTTCAGGGTTTGATCTGCTCTCAGAAGAATCAAGGGAGAAATGCTCTGAGAGTCTTTGTCTGGAAGTCAGAGTGAACCCTGAGTTTGTAAGTGCTCAACAAAAGGCCTTTTTGTAACATAAAAGAAAACTTTTCTTTGTTTTTTTTGAAGCAATGTCCCTTGGAAGAGCTTGCTGAATTTATTTTGCAAGGTAGCTAAACAGACAATTAAATTAAGAGTATTATTTACATAGTGAATAATTATTTAGTTTGCTGAACAGATTTGCTTTCTTTGTAATTAACAAGATTTAGCAGACTGATTTGAAATTTGGGGGAAAAAAAGAGAAGCAGGGAGTGTAACAAAGCATTTCACAAAAGTCTCCCTGATATCACCAAGATCTCTGGCTAGC
This sequence comes from Apaloderma vittatum, assembly GCF_000703405.1. NCBI lineage: Eukaryota > Metazoa > Chordata > Aves > Trogoniformes > Trogonidae > Apaloderma > Apaloderma vittatum. The sequence goes on from NW_009737249.1 coordinate 5,072, forward strand.
AGCAACTTTGTGAATTACATCACATAATTGTAGAATGTGTTGGGCTGGAAGGGACCTTTAAAGGTCATCTAGTCCAACTCCCCTGCAGGGAGCAGAGACATCTCTAGATTGGGTTGCTCAGAGCCCCATCCAGCCTGACCTTGAATGCCTCCAGGGATGGAACTTCTACTAACTCTCTGAGCAACCTATTCCAGTGTTTCATCACCCTCATTGTAAAGAACTATTTTCTAACATCTAATCTAAATCTACCCTGCTCCAGTTTAAAACCATTGCCCCTTGTCCTGTTGCTACATAACCTTGTGAAGAGTCCTTCCCCAGTTTTCCTGTAGCCCCCTTCAGGTACTGGCAGGCCGCTATAAGGTCTCCCCAGAGCCTTCTGTTCTCCTTGCTGAACAACCCCAAGTCTCTCAGCCTGTCCTTGTAGGAGAGGTGCTCCAGCCCTCTGATCATTTTTGTGGCCTTCCTCTGGAGCTGCTCCAGGTCCACATCCTTCTTGTGTTGGATGGATATAGTGCTCCAGCTGAGGCTTCAGCAGAGCAGAGCAGAGGGGCAAAATCACCTCTCTTGATCTGCTGGCCATGCTTCTTCTCATGCAGCCCAGGATGCAATTGGCCTTCTGGGCTGAAAGTGCACATTCATGTCCAGCTTTTCGTCCACCAATGCTGCCAAGTCCCTGTCTGTGGGGTTACTCTCTAGCACATCATCCCCCAGCCTGTTCGATAATGAGGATAATGATCATCAAAAAAGAGCAGAGCATGGACGGAACCTCGGAAGGTGATGTCCTCACCCCTACTGCATCGCCTTCCTCATAGGTCATGCCAGAAGACTGGAGAGGGACACACTGCCCTCCCACTGGCAGCTTCTTCTGAAACACGGATATTACACCACTAGCACCTTTTAGTCAGGTTGCTTTGGATCCAGGGCACTAAGAAAAATACTGAAATGACCAAAATCTCACTGAGCATCATGGCAACAAAGAGACTACAGCAGATGAGAGGGATGGAATTCTGGACCACACAAATGACAAGATGGTCTTGGTCAGAATATGAAATGTAACACTACTTCCACAAATTCAGATTGAGCCTGGAGAAATGAAGGCTCCAGGGAGACGTCATTGTAGCCTTTCAGTGCTTAAAGGGGAAATATGAAGACAAACATTTCAGCAAGACCTGTTGCAATAGGACAAGGAATAATGGTTTTAATTGAAAAGAGACAAAATATAATGAAGACTTTTTTTTACAATGAGAGTGATGAGACACTGGCACAGGTTGCCCAGAGAGCTGGTGAAAGCTCCATCCCTGGAGACATTCAAGGTCAGGCTGGATGGGGCTCTGAGCATCCTGATCTAGTGGGAGATGTCTCTGCTCCCTGCAGGGCAGTTGAACTAGATGACCTTTAAAGGTCCCTTCTAGCCCAACACATTCTGTGATTCAAGTGCAGCCTGTCTCACCTGCTCTAGAGTGGTGAAGGTGAGAGCAATAAAAATCCTTCACGAAATCTTCCGTGGCAAAGACTGGGTGTCTTGCTGTGTCTTCCTTTTCCTCGGCTGGATGAGCGCTGTGCGCAGGCATGCTGAACATACCCAACGGGGTGCTCTCCTTGTTTGTGAGGAGGCACCGGAGTGTTTTTGGAGGGGGATGCTCTGTTGCTGCTCTGCTGGTTCGAGGTTTAATGGTGTGCACTAACCTCCTGGGCTGCTGGCCCTGCTTACGTACTGCAAAGTTTCCAGAACAGGGAGCAAAGCGTTCAGGAATGAAGAGTCTGAGAAATACTTTTAATAACTTTCTTCTACTGATTCTGTGAGTTTGCAATTTTGTCAGTAGTTGGGCTGAGGTAATTGCCTGCTGCCCCAGCCCCCTGGAAAGAGGAAATCTTCCCTTGGCTGTACCCTTCCCAGCAGCACTGGTGATCGGTGGGCTCTTACACCTCGGTGCAAACCGCTGGGTCTGCAGAAAGCAAAAAAACCCATCATCTTTCTCTTCTTTATATCCCTGCTGCAATGGGACATAACACGTTTGAGAGGTTTGAGAGCTTATGCAATGGGGCAGGAGGAGCAAGGAGCAGAATCGAGGGGAGGCAGAGGAGGGGTTTACCTCTCTCAGGGTGGTTAAGCTGTCACCCTTTTGGCTCACCCGCTCTGTCGGGAAACCTCAGTGTTTCTGCAGTCTCTTACACCTTCGTAACCCTTTGTTGCCTCTAACAAAAGATATGCAAATGCCTCCAGTAGCCCTGTTGCAGAGAGATATGCAGACATAAGGAACGTAAGCAGGAAATTTTGAAGTCATAGGCGTGGGATCAGTAAGGATTTTAAGAGGTCACAGACTTCAGAGGGCCCTGAGATAACGTGGACCTTTATTACTGTGTAAAGATAAGAACATCTGGTTTTAGTACATGTAGTAGTTTTAGGGGCGGGATGGAATTTCTTTTGTGTCTTTTTTTTTTTCTCTTTTTTTTTCCTCATTTTATGGACTCCTAATAGAATGTTACTCTTGCGGAGTTTGTTGATTGCTTTAAAGCCTTTGCTGTTTTTAAACAACAGGCCTTTCTGACAGGTGCTTAGGTGTACAAAAGGCATTCCATATCGTATCTACTGCACTCCAAAGAGCATTACTTACATGGATGTTACAGGGACAGTGCTGTTTCCCCTTCTTTCATACTTGTTGGCTTTCCTTTCGATGAGCCCGTTTTCTCCTCCTCTTTTAATTATTTTTTTTCCCTCAAAATAGACTCGCCAGCTGTGTGTTCATTTGTGGGAATACCTGCACGTGTTGCATCATCACTTTATTGTCCTTGTTTGCTCTTTGCTGGGATAATTTCTCAGAGACTGTAGTGGTTTTTATAGATTTCAGTAACTGATCTCGTGGCTGTGGTTAAGGGTGTTGTTCTTCAAGTTTCATAGTTCTCGGGGAAACAAGATAAATGGGCTTGTCTGTGGTGGTTGTCTTGAATTGGAACTATTGGGAACAAAGCATTTAAGTGCAAGTATAGAGAAGATACAGGAGTTTTGGAGACGATGATTGATTATTTTCATGTTCAGTTGTCATCCCATTACAGTACTCTTATATCTTCTCAAGCATCTGGGATTGGTCGTAGTCAGACACTCAGTCTTAGATTATATGGACCTTGAGATGGTGTTTGATTCGCTGCACAAAATATTTTTTGTTCAGGTGTTCGAAGATGGCTTTTGAAACACTAGTGTAACACCTTACTGCTTTTTTTTGATAATTTATACAAGAGCAGGCTTTTGTTGCAGGGAGGATGCTTTTTCACATGCACTTTGTATCATATTCTGATGGTAATCTGAAACAAATTTTAGATCTTGTTTTATGTTTTACTTTGAAGTTCTACATCCTCTCAAAGGAAAAGATTATTTCTTACTAACCTAGAGAGGGGAATCTTAGACATGAAGCTTCTTAGCCTGCTATCGTGCTGTACAAGTCGTGTCTTGCTCCAAAGGTCAACACCCACAGAACATGGTTTATGCAGTGCAGTGGACTAAGTAGCTGCTTTTCTTGGGACTGTAGCAGTTGTTCCTAATGTAAATGAAAATACAGTCTTGATCACGTGGCATCAGGTGCTATAGGTATTTGTGTTACATGCTAACTCACAATTATGTCTAATCAACACAGAAGCAGCAATGATAAAGATAAGTAATATTTGGCCATATATTCTTATGGATTACTCTCAATTTAAATCCTTGCAGTCTTTCCCAATTTTTCACAGATAAGTACATATTTTTAAAAATACTATGTCAGATTTCTTTTAAGTTGGAACTGAAGGTGCTTTTTGTTAACAAGTGTTGGGAATTCAGCTTCTTTATTTCTGTTGATAGAGTTGTGTGTCTGTTCATGTAGTAACCAGTCTAGCAGGGGTTTTAAGATATTAAGCTGCTTTGTAGATTTCTTTTAAATTGCCCTTTGCAGCTTCTGTTGCAAACCCTTCTGTTATGGTTCCAGATTCAGTTACTGAGCTCTGGAGGAAAATTTTTTTTCTTTATTGCTATTATTCTCCCCTCTCCCCCCTTTTTTTAATTTGGTAAAAAGTTGGGAATTCATGTAACAAGTACTGACTGCTTGAGCACATCAGATGGAAGTGGAAATTGATATGGTTTCAAAGAAACTGGCTATTTGAGATGAGTTTTCTGCATTAATTCTGGTTTCTTTATGAATTCCTGTGGGAGGGAAAAGGGTGGACAAAGGCCACTTTATGCCCCCGGCATGTTTGCTGAGCGACTCTGCTGCTTTAGCCTTGGGAGAGGGAAGCTAGCAGGAGAAGAGTAGTTTGAGATGCGCTCCTTCTTGAGGAACACATGAAGCCAGAAGGACAATGCCAAGGTGGCAAAGGCTGAGGAGCTGAGAGGACCAGAAGGACCTCAGCAGATCCAAGAGAGAACGCTCGGAGATTGTAGTGGAAGAAAAATGCTGGTTTGGCTGCTCGAAGGAAAACAGGTTAGCATCAGGGATTGTCCTTCCCGCCGTGCCTGGGCTGGGCTGTGTAAAGCCGTGTTTTCCTCCTCAGCTGAAAGATGCTGCCTGATTCTCTCATGCCCAGGCACTGTGCCTGCTGTGGGTGTAAGAAGGCAGTGAGGCCTTGCAGTTTGGGTTAAGTATTTCACCCCAAGACAGCTAAAGGTTTTGGAATGACATCTGAAGGTGTGCAGAGGTGTGGTTAGTTGTAATTAATGAAAGCTAATTGGCTCATGTTTTCCTAGGAGTCGGCACGTTCTCTCTAGCAGCCTCTTGTTTCCAGCAGTTGTCTTGGTGGAAATGGCCAAGGAGTTTTGAGAGGATCCAGGTAAGACAGCAGCGTTCTCAAAAGGATCTGTTACTCGCTCCACTGCACATGCTTCATGGAGAAATGTGAATGGGTGAGATACAGCTGTGCAGGAGGGTCATGTGGCTTTGTTTTGTTCAGTTTGGTCAGCTGCTCCATTTTGAATTCATGGCCTTTGTGATGAACGTCTTGTAGGCAGGCAGACCCTCACCTTGCAAAACTCTTGTTAGTCTCGAGTCTGACAATGAGGGAAGCACATCTGTGTGAAAAGTGCGTTTTCAGGCCTTTGCTTAAGGAAAAGCTGTGCAGCTATCACACACCTGAAGATACAGGAGAACCAAGTTGAATATGGAATAGTAGCCACATTTGCAGTAAAAACAATTTTACGTTGTGAGGAATTAGCCTACTGATGTTTCCAAGCATTTAAGCTGCTAACTTGAAGTTACTACTGTTGAAAAAGGATGTGTTTTTTCCTTTTTTCTGCCACATCACTGCTTCTCTTAAGCATCTCCTGCAAGAGTTTATTCTGTGCTGAACTTCTAATATAAGCTACAAGCTTCTATGAGTACCTAGGGAAGTTAAAAAAACTAAAGCACCTTCTCTGTTATTGTACCTCTGTCAAGGTCTTCACATGTATTTCAATACTAACAAGAAGAAAAGCGTGGGAGATGAAGTTTTTTTTTAAAGATCTTCCTGTAGCTGAGAGAGGATTTCCCGCTTTTCAGGTACCAGGACTCTCCTCCAAGGGCCCCAACCCAGCTGGGACTAGAGCGGTTTGGTGTAGAGCTCAGATGCTTCAGGCTGTAGTGAGTCACATGTGGGATGCAGACCTTGGTTCAGTGATAGCTGATACCACCTCTTTGCACTGTTGAATGTAATGGCAGTCAAATTTTGACCCAGATGCATGTGATAGTGTTCATTTGGAGTTCACCAGAATGTAAACCATAATGAATGCTCCAGTACCTGTCCTCAGCATGTTCCCTGGCTCGCTTTCCTGGGTTGCATTGTGTCTTGCCCGGCCTTCATCGTCCTGGATCGTGATGAGATCCAGGCTACAGCAGAGGTGGTGTCTGGGTCCTCGGTGCTTCAAGCACAGGTATTTGTGGGAGGCTTCACAAGGTGGCTCCCTCTGAATCAGACCATGTTTCAGGATTAACTGCTACTCTTAAGGAGGCCCCATGTAAATTATTCCCAGGACACCTGTCCTTTTTTTTTTATTTTATTTTTTTTCTGTTGTGTTGCCACTTCCAGGATATCCTGCCTTTTGTGTTTCACAGCTTGCTGGGAAGGAGAAGGATTTGCATGGCGTCAGTCCTGCAAATGAGCATATGCAGCTTCACATGCTCTTTGTGGACTTCATATACCAAGACAGATTGCAAATGGAGTTTGTAGAATAGAGCGAGTAAAACTGGCTGCATCAGTATGGTTTTCTGAGGATGAAAGAGAGGCTGGATTTTGCTTTACTTGGCAGCCAAGCTTGGTGTCTAGTGAGAAGGGTAGTGGAGAGATGCAGGGCAGAACATCTGGTGGAAGCAGAATTTAAGTTTTCATCAAAATCCAAATTTTTCTCTACTCTGCCTTACGGCCTTGAGGATGACCAATGTCATCCCAGTAAGTGCTGTTTTGGGGATGGCTGTAATTACTTGGAAGCTGTCAACCTACAATTAACCCTGCTCATCAGCCTGAGGTTGGGAGGGTGACGTGGAGGACACGTTTGCTGTGGGGAACATTCCTCGTACGGCAGCCTTTGCTCGTGTATATCCTGCACAGCCTGGGAAGCCCTGCAGTAGAACGTGCTGACTAAAAAAAACTATTTTTTGTTGTTGCAAGCTACTGTGGGTTGCTGCTCTGCTGAGCACTCCTTTGGCTACTCACAGTGGTCCCTGCGCCGGATGGCAACGCACTGGTCGTGTTCTGGGTCAGCAGAAGCAGCTTGTCACCACGCCAAGAGCACCCTGGCAAAGAAAGCCCTGCGCCTTTTCCATCCAAAATGCATCTGAGTTTACTAGATTCCTAGACCAAAGCAGCAGTCTGTTTTCCTGATTTTGGGAAAAATGGAAGTGGGAGGAATGCAGCTGCATTGAGGTGAATATCTGCTTTACAAGGTAATTTCAGGTGCAGCTTATTGTTGTAAGGGGAGGCAATTTGGAAGAGAAGGCTTGAGAAGGGGAGTAACTACGAGAGGTACAAAATCATCAGTGCTGGTGTTGACCAGGGTG
>NW_009737249.1:12132-13586 GCF_000703405.1 Apaloderma vittatum
CACACTGAATGGAGGAGGCTGAGAAGATGTGGTTCAGCTTCCAGGCAGAGCCTTGCTGGCTGGCTGGATTCAGAGGCACAGCACGGTGCAGGACCAGCCCAGCTCCCCTGGCATGGTGGGAAGCTCCTGGCCTCCCGGTGTTCCTCAAACCCCAAAAGCAGTGCAGAGCATTTGAAGGCGTTTTTCATACCTGGAATAACATCAGTGGTGGTTTTCGACGATTGTCTCTTTCTGCTGCTGTGTTTTGTCTTCAGTATCTTCAGTGATCCTGCCATTTCTATTTGTTTTTTTCCTGATTTGCCAGTAATTTTAATAACAAATATGAGTTTCTCTCTAAAAAGCAAAGAGAAACTTTGCAGTTTCTCTAGGGAGCAAAAAAAACAACAAAAAACAAACCAGAAAACTATGGAATGCCTAGAGAAGGGGGTGAAACTTGAGTGTCAAAGATGGTGAAAATCATTTACTGCAGTCAAGGTCTATCTTTTACTGCACTAATGTAGGACAGGACAGGTGAAAAAATAGTCCTCTGACCTTTCCTTATGTCTTTCAGTATGAAATTAGTTTGAGAGACCTGCAGCAGTAAAGGCTTACAGGAAGGCTGCTGTAGTTATTTAGAGCTCTTCCTGGGTGGCTCAGGATTCAGTTCCAAAGCCACACCTGGTGTATTAGGACTTCCTATACGGTTATTACAGGACACTAACTATGTGTATGTTTCTAGAATGATGTCAAAGCTTCTGTCTCAGAGGAGGATGTTCACACAGCACAGACTGCTGGGTACATGAAGAAATCAGTTAAATTACAACATCCAGTAACACTTGAATGAGTTTTATAAAGTAGAAGCTGAGAAAGCAAATACTTTTTTTGATAACCTTTGAAATATACTTGCGCTTCTCTGTTGTACACTAGAAGATGAGCAAATTTTGCTAACTCATTTCTTCTAAAAAAACATTATTGTCTATTAACAGACTAGATATGGTGTTATTTTTCTTTTAGCAAAATTAAATTTGTATCCTTCACAGGTCATAGCAGTGGGATGTTAGCCAATATGGCTCACCTTTGTCTGTGAAGGGAGTATAGGAAATCGCTGTTGCTGATTGTGCAGGCATTTGAGAAGGCATTTGAGTAATTTCTTGTTTCCCCGTTGTTCCCAACTTGTTTGAGTTATTCAGGAAGCATATATTTCTGTGAAGAAAGAAATAAATATTTTCCCCTTTTGTTTCTTTGGGGATACTGTGGCAAAAATGTACTCCAGGTTTATAATTTAGACTTTTTGACTACAGTTGAGTGCTTATTTTAAAAATCATTTCTTTATTAATAGAAATAATAAGATAATTCTTCAGACCCTGCATCCTTCAGTGAATAAAAGGAAACATGTATGTCCTGTAATTGAAGACAGGTGTGCTCTTGTGGAGGGTGGAACATTAATGGAGTTAAATCCAGTTGGCGGCAGGTCA
>NW_009737250.1:0-16353 GCF_000703405.1 Apaloderma vittatum
CGGATTTTGCATCAAAAGGAAATAGCACTGCGAGTGTGCCTTTTAAAACACTTCTGGAGGGTGCTTATGATTCAGCCTTTGCTGAATTCCTGGGCTTCAGCAATTCTAGTTTCAGCCCAGATAGCTAGTTTATGTGTTACCACTATTGCTTCATTAGTATCTGCTCCAGGTAAGAATACATTTCTTGCTACATTGTGCATATTTTGAAGAAATGTAGTGCTCAGAGGAGTGCTACAAGGGTGATCCAGGGGCTGGAGCGCCTCTGCTACAAGGACAGGCTGCGGGAGCTGGGATTGTTCAGTCTGGAAAAGAGAAGACTTTGGGGGGACCTAATATCTGCCTTCCCGTACCTGAAGGGAACCTACAGGAAGGCTGGGGAGGGACTTTTTACAAGAGTGTCCACTGACAGGACAAGGGGAAATGGGTTTAAGTTGAAGGAGAATAGATTTAGACAGGATCTTAGGAAGAAATTCTTCAGTACGAGGGTGGCAAGACTTTGGAATAAATTACCCAGAGATGTTGTGGCTGCCCCCTCCCTGGAGGTGTTCAAGGCCAAGTTGGACGGACCCTTGAGTAGCCTGATCTAGTTGAGAGGTGTCCCTGCCCATGACAGGGAGGTTGGACTAGATGATCTCTAAGGTCCCTTCCAACCTAGGCCAGTCTATGATTCTATGTCTAAATTCAAGCTTTCTTTTCCACAAAGCACGAAATCAGTGACCTGGAAACCACTTGTACTGAGAAGGATTCCTGCGCCCAGAGAGAGGGCAGATATCTCATCATCCGATGACCGGGACAAGTCTGGCAAAAGAACAACCACACACCTTTCTCCAAACATGCAGCTTCAAAAATTTCAGCCCAGGCAGTAAAACCATTGCCTTGCTTATATAATACAAGTTATTTAAATGCATTATAACCTGTAAAGCATTATGTTTTATATAACACATTTAGGTGCCAATATTTCATTTCCAGGGAAATAAACTGAATACTCAATATGTTTTATATACACAGGTGGAAAGGTAGGCAAATAGAGAAAGGAGCAATATCTGATCTAAATAAGAGAGAGCATTGATCAAAGTCAGGTCAAATGAAGATACTGCAAAAGCTATTACCAAGAGACCATGTGATGAGGTGACACGAGAAAGGCATTAAAAATAAAAAATCCTTTCAAATTTCAAGTTTGATTTCAGAGAAATATATGGGAAATATCTCAATGTCACTTGTCAACCTGAGTTTATCAATGTACGTCTACATTTTGAAAAGAAGCAGTAGCCTCAACCTTGAAAATGCTTCAGTGCAACGATGCACCTAACATACAAAGAGTTAAACGTAAGCAGCAGCGTTTGCAGGATTTGAGATTAAAGATAAATTCAGCTTCACCAGAAGTATATCATCCTAACTGCTTTTAAAGTTGTGCCAAATTATACTTTAATTATCAGTGGGAACAGGATCATTAAGTTCTACAGAACAACTCTCCAGAAAAGAAATACAGAAAATTTGACCCTGTTTTTCTGATAAAAAGCTCAGTCATTTTGAGAAAAGCACTCTTCAAATTACGCAGAAACTAGAACTCAAATCTTACCACTGAGAGACAAGTACCACAAGGTGTAGTGAAACTGCCTTGTCAATAACTGTCATATAAAGATATGAAACCAATCAAATGCAAAAGTCCGGAGAAAGATCATAATTCTTCTTAATCAGTTGTTTACTGAAAGAATTCACCTGTTAAATTAACACTTCCATAAACTCACAGCCAGTGACCACTGGAACATGTTTATATTTAATTTGATCCATTTACCAGATGTCATATGTACATAATGACAGCAGTCAGATACATCCTTTATGAGCAAGAGTGGTAACTTATGTGGCACAGCTACTCAATCAGGTGACTCTTCAAGAGTGAATATAAAATTCTGGCACACAAAGCACCACCATAGCAACAAAGCCTGGCAACAGCAGCTGCTGCACAAGAAGAAATTGGAAGAGGAGGGGGAAGTCTTGTACTTGTACAAAAGTCCATTTCTTGTCAAAACTCATTTTGGGTTGTTTCTTTTTTTTTTTCCTTATCTGTATCACAAATGTCTTCAAAATACTGGGACAATAAAGATTAATGCCCAATGTTTGAAATTACAACACAAGTACTGGCTTTGTGTACATGAAATGACCAGTCACTGCTACACACACTGGGACCATATTCTACCTTGGTAGGCAGCTGGCACCCATGGATCTCTGTGCCTCAGGACACAGTCCAACTTTCTCTGTGCCCCAGTCCACCTTTCTCTGTACAGCACCTTACATGAGTAAGAACAAACACCTGATGGATTGGACAGAAGATGCTCTCAAATAGAGGTCCTTACCCACTGGCACCCAAGACCTCCACCATGACTCTATTCACATCATGGTAGGAGTAATTCATTACCAGGGCAATTAGCAGAGCTCTGTGCACATGCTTTTCAGCAGGGCCATCAGGCCCTACCGCAGTGACGTTGCAGGATGCCATTCTCCAGCTCTGCCCAACCACAGACCTGCTAACCCAGGCCCAACCCATGGACTACAATCCCAGCCTGGCTTGGCCCAGCTCCATGGCCCTGCTGTCCTGGGTGTGTGTCTCACCCTGCTTACCCTCATGTGCCCAAGTCCTGACCCTTACCCACAGACTGACATCCTGCCCCAGCCCCATAGAGGTGCCCGATGCCCTGGGTTCGGGGCTGCCCCCTCAGCTTACCCTGCACTTTTGCTGGGGATGGTGGGATGGGCACCACCAGCAAGGTCCTTTCCTGCTGTCCCCTCCATCCCATGGGACCCCACCATGGCCTCCAGCATCCTGGCTCCAAGGGAGACACTGGGCCTTGCGGTGCTCTGACACTCCCTACCTAAGCTCTACATTAAAAGAGAAAAAAAAAAGCTAATACCAGAAGACTGCTAAATTAATGCAATACTTGCACAGTTAGAATCACAAGACAAAAAGTTAGTAGGTGCATTCCCTAGAAAACGTTAATTCACACATTTTGTATAATGTAAACTGTTCGTTCTTCCCTGTTAAGTCGATAGCATAATACGTTTTTGCGGATTGTTAAAACCAGTCCATAAAACATACAACACATTCAAGAATGCTGAAGTTAATTGTGAAAGACTGCACAGCCTACTAGGTTTGTTAAATCACAGCTGGTGTAAAGTGCAAAGGTCCACTGATTTCAAAGCTGTGCACTTGTTTATACCAGTGTAATATCTGCACCTTCGCCTTTGGGTTTTTTCCCTTCTAGCTCTTAACCATCGTCCCAGCTGCACAGGCAGATTAGAACCAGCTAGAAAGCAGACTGCCTCACCTGCTTTTATTTACATCCAAGTTTAGCTGTGAGTTGAACTAAAAGACAAAAACATTTAAATGGGTTGCAAAGCAGAAATTGACTTGAAAGAAAAAAATCCCCAACCCTTTTGGAAACCAAAAATTATGTGCTCCGGACACTGTAGCTGCCAAATGAATGGGACATCTGTGCTTCATGCAAAGAAGAGACTGCCCAGTTTATGCTTTTCTTGCAGTGCCTTAAAATTACAGAAATCCTTTCATGGTATCTTTTGTAAGCACAACTAGAGAGTCACCATGCACTTTCTCTTGATTTTCCTTCATAATTCCCACAAAACTGTTACGTGTGTAGCTGGAACTGAACAATATTCTGCTCCTAGCAAGAAGCAAAATAGCCCTCAGCTGTTTTTCCCAGTAGCACAGTGGAGTCATGTCCCACAGAAAATGAATTTTAGGTTACAAGTTTGGTACTGTTTTAGAAAAATGAATATATTAAAGCAGAACTAAGAAGATTTGTCTTTAGAAAAGATAGAAGATCATTAGTCTAAAAGAGTAAATTTTGTTCTCAGATCTACCCCAATCTTCTTTCCTTAAACTCACATGAATTAACCTTTCAGACCCCTCCAGGTGCCTCTGTTGCCCATTTAGTTTGTAAAGGTAAGTAGCCCATACATACCGTGACCTGGATTTCCAGAGACCATCATAGGACAAGGGCTTGGTTTAAGTAGCTTAATTAAGGGTCCATACACCAGCAAGTGTACTTAATTTCCATTAAACATTTAGAGAAATGTTTACATGATTCTTTCAGATGGTGAGAAGAATATTTGAGGTTTTTGTGTCAGTAGCTTGACATATTTCATATTTAAGATGCCCAGGTTCTGTTGTTTCTTTTGATACTCCTCCCTAATTAAAGTAAAAAGATTTTGATGGTATACCTTGTCTTGAAGTAAAGCAGCTCCTTTAAAATTTTATGTCTTGCTATAATCCACCAACATTTTTTTCTATTTCTTTTCAGAAATATTCTTATAATACGTTAGTCTGAATCATCACAGACTCCCATTCTGGCTGTTTCACAGAACTTGCAGTTGTAAAGGGTGAAATTCCAGAACTGATAAAATATTAGTCACAAAGCAACAGAACACCATTTACATAGTTGAAAACTGTTCTTCTAAACCATATTTCTAACACTTGGAGCAATTCTGTCATGATGTGACTCTGGAGCCACAGTATCTTTTAGATTGAATTTAACTCTTAATGGCAACCCCCCCCCCCCATGGACAATCCCCCCCCCCAAAAAAAAACCAGAAAAAAGAGCAAACAAATCCCAGTTACATTTCAGATTTAAATTTAATTCAGCTCCTAATGCTGCTAACTTGAAAAAAACTCTGGCCACTAATAATATGTCTAATAGAAGAAGGTCTGTACAATCTATTAACAGCCTAAGCACAACTTCCAGACTAACCAAGTATGACGCCTACTGTGACCATGAAGTTCAAGCAGAACCACATAAGCTAAAAGCTGTTACAGTCAACCCAAATTCTTATGCTGCCTAATCATCAACAATTTTAGTACAGATTTTTCAAGATGTAGTGCATGCTGTTGAAAAAAAAAAAAACAACAAACAAGTAGAGCACCATTCACTGGGATCTAACAGCAGCTGCTGTAGCAGTCCAGGATTTAGGTAAAAAACTCTGAAGCTAGAAATAGAGGTTCAATGAATGGTTCAGCTGATGGCACTGTCAGTCTGTGGCAAGGAAAAGCACTAACAGGTAAAGCACTTGGCTGTCTGGGAGGCAATCTGCTCTAAAAGAATGCCTGCTGAGCAATCAGAAACACCACTTACTAACCTCCCAACCAGGAGACATTGTTAGAAGCCTAACATTGTCAGAAAGAGGTAGGAGGTTAAATGGAGAAGGAAAAACACCCTTTTAAAAGAAGACCACAGGCTACATCTTGGTATTTATGAGCAAAATCATAGCTAGGAGGAGAGGAAGAAACATTCAATATCTGCCTATTCCATGGCAGTGCAAGATGACCAAACTATGCTGTTCACCTTACTCCCCTTTTCACATTTAGTATCAGCCAGCAAGTTCCACAATATCCGAAGTCCTTGTTCCAGAAAAACAGAGAAAGAGGACTAATAGGCCAAACTGAAACACATTTTGGTTGAAGTCATTCCATCAGCTTTGATGGGAGCTCAAGCAGGCCCTTTGAAAGCAAATAATATAAATTATCTTGCAATTATCTTTTCATGAAATTATGCAACAGTTTTGATGAAACAGCTGATGATTAATTTAGGATTCAACATTAATTTCCCCAGTAGTCTTGTAGATATATAAAAGTTCATGACAATTTCAAATAAGGAAGAGCAATTATTACAAAGAAATCTAATGTTTCAGAGCAGCCAGCAGATACAGAACTGTGAGCAAAACAAAGCAAAAGTGAATATCACCAACTATTATAATAAATACCTCTTGACTTCTCTAAACAGTGAGATTTGCAGCAAAGGGAATATATGGCACATGCACTGTGCACCATCAATGTTACCAGGATTTCAGAGATCACCAGCATGCTATTTGCTCACAAAATTAATCTGAATGTAAATGCCAATAAAGAAAGTGTATTTTTTTGTTTATTCAGCAGAAGAACCAAGAACAAGAGACATTATTTTCTTTTACAGTGCCAAGTATATGCTACCTTCTTTATAATCTTGTAATACACTAAGAATTCAACACTAAGTATAACCTTATTTTGCACATACATATGGTTATCTATTTGTACAAAGGCTGTTTATTACTAAGTTAACCTCACAGAAAAAGACAGGAAGTGTGTTCGGAGTGAGTCTTATCACTCCCCTAAGAGACCAGTCTTACAAGAAGTGTTAGACAAGCTGAGAACTGAGTTCAGATTTCCAGGAAAGCTAATAAAATACTGCTTCTCTGTTGTACAAGGCTCACAGCACTGACAAAAATACACAGATGTTTCAGAAATGATGCAACAGCAAGAATCAACAGAGCAGTATAGGGTGGAGAAAAGGATCTTACGATTAACATTATATAAACATTGAATCAATCAATGGTTAGCATTGAATATTATCTGATGCCAACTTTATCAATAAAGTTCTAACCATCGGAACAATTTCAAAGCTAATGTTAACAAGGGTTATTCTTAAAGTATTTGAATTAAACGTATTGCTGCCTTGCAGACTAGTTCAGGAAAAGTACATAAAAGAAAGCAGAGGAGAATCACAGAAGTGTTATGTCAGTTCAGCATTTCAAACAGTCACCAAAAATGCAAAAATGTGAGCCCATCACTACAAAGCCAGAGCAGTGTCAGTCCTGCTTGAGGAGCGCTTCAAATCCAAGTGCCTGATCATACACAGCCCTGATATTTCTTGGCATTTTACTGATTTGCATTGAGCTGTAGCTACTGGGATCAGTTCATAAAAAGTGATTTTCACAGACAGAAGTGGGACATGGGAACTCAAGAGGCCTTTTGCTTGGAGGTTGCATCTATTTGGAAAATCCACACTTCTACACACAACTAATGATGGAATCTTTGATAGGAGATGCAAACGCTAACAACATATGTCCATATTAGCACAAAGGTAGGCTTTATATTCTATGAAGCAGGCATTTCAGAATCAGAGCTCCTTGATTCTTTCTTTTGTCTACCACTATTCATCAGTGAAAACCTCTTTGACTTCAAATTACTGATCTGAAAAATGGACATTACGTGATAAGCGTCATGTAAGCGGTAACTAATATCTAATTGCACCATAGAATATAGCTAAAAAAATGCTACCTTTATTGTAGAAAAATGTAAAACTCTTTAATTTTGGCAGTGGAGACACAGGCACTGGTTTGGGGCCAGTTTGTCTCCCTAGCAGAAAACGTTTCCTCTGATAATTTTGTGGACATAGTCGGGCCTTTTACTTACATAACAAAGAGTATTAAAAAAGTGAGATACCCATTCTGCAGAGATCATAAGTGCTCAGTATCAGTTCTGTGTCTTTGTCTCTACTACGGAGAGATTCTCTGCACTTAAGAACTCACTACTTCTTTTTTCAGTAACTTCCTACACCGAGGAAGAACATGTTCATCTCAGCCCATCCCCATGCTCCAATGTTTGGCATAAGATCATTTCATTTTGTACTCAGAGTCTTGTAATACTAGATTGTTTATGCAGGTGAAGAATTCCAGTTATGCATGCAAGCACGGAAAACTTTGTGGTCAACAGAAAACACAATGCCACCTGCAAAGATGACAAACTGAATTTGAAAATATGATTGGAATTGTAGATAAAAAGTTCATGGACAGATGATGATTTCTTTTCTGTAGCATGTTTTAACAATGCGCAACTTAGATTGCTGTATATAAATGTTAGTTACATTAACATGTAATACGAAGCATGGTCAGAGTTTATTGATGCTGTGTACAGCAGCCTGGGAGGGTTGGGCAGCAAATTGCCAGTGTGATCCCTCACTTGTTTCTGACAAGTCAGCATATCGTGCACTCTCAAATACCTTTTGTGCTAAAATTGCAATTATCTGAGAAATACAGTTTACTCCTCCATAGAAAAAGACCATTTCAAAGACTAGACTGTGCTCCTATTTCAGCTGACAAACCATTTTTTAACCCTTTTTTTCATGCACACATCTTGTAAGTGGGATAGTATTTTCTCAGCATACTGTTTTGTGGAGGCTTTTTGGGTTTTTTTGAGATTAAATATGAGCACATTTTTAGGTATTTTGAAGTATGAGAAAAGGAATTAATAAGCCTTTTTCCCTCTTTACATAGATAAAACACATGATAGAGGTATATTGTCTATGCACGCACACATTCCTGTCCATGTTAAACTGTAAAAATGTTATGCTTGGAACATGCCATACTGGTATGCCTTCACAGAGAACTAGACCCCTCGCTGCATTTTATTTTCTTATTTTCTATACCAAATTATTTGAAACACTATAAATTTAAGAGAAGGCATACTTATTCTCCTCTCTGAAACACTCAAATCCTGAAGCCTAATTACATCTCCTTTTGCCAGCCTCTTAAAACTCATTTTTGCCCTTAAAGAACCAGCCTACTAGCCTGCAGCGTGGACCAATAAATAAATCAGAGCTGAGAGCAGTTTATGAGGCTGTTTAGGAAACCACTAGCCACCACTTCCCAGAAAAAGCAAAATCCCACAGTTCATTTCCCTCCTGTCTTTAGGAGGCAGCAAGTAACCCTAGCCCCTTTCACCTCTTACCTGTGGCCTGCACCTATCACCCCTCAGGAGCTAGTGAGGAAAAAGAAATTTAAAAAAAATTGCTCTAGGCATAATGGGGAGGTGCTGGAATTAGTTGCCTTCTAACCATGCAACAGTCTGCTGCACTCAGCTCAGTTCTGCTTCGCTTCACCCGTGTGCTTATGGCTAAAGAAGAAGCAATTGATCCAAAACCACGCATGCAGCAGGCTGAGACTATTCATGTATGTCAAATACTAGCCTGACAATGAGAAGGTGTGTCTGGCTGAAGCACACAGCAAACGTGCAGGGGATAGAAGATGCATCTTTGTCAGGATTCTGGATGCTGCTGATAAAATGTGAGTTTGGCCTGAAAATAGAAGTGAGGTTTGGTGACAGGAGAGATAAACTGGCCTTGCCTTTTGGTACTTCAGGCTGAGAAATGTAAGACAAGGCTATTCTCAGTGTCACCAGGAGGTAGTGTTTTAATCATACAACTGTTGTATTTTCAAAGTTTGAGTAAGACGATGGCTGTTAACATCACTGGGAAATGTATTTGGAAATACTTGACATTTTGGCAAAAGCGGAAGATTCATATTTGAGTAGCACATACTACATGGAACAACTAGTTGAATTTGGCTCATTCTGCTTCCAACTGTTTAGTTTCAAGAGGCTTTTCTACATAACCTTTTTTTAAGAAATCTCAGTTTAAAAAACATATAGGAGTTAAATTTTTGCTTGAACATACAATGCTGAACACTCTAATAAGAGTCTTAACCTCTGTGGAAGACTTTTTTCTAAGAGATACAGCCAGCCACAGCCCACCTCTAATGGTAGCATTTCTATGGTCTGAGAAAAGGCTATTAGGAAGATATTGCTTTACAGTGCTATAAAAATGAGTTAAAAGCCATTTTGCTGCTAGATATTTTATATCTACAGCTACTCAGAAAGAAACCTGTCACATCTGTTATGTATTTGAGAGGGAAACATGTACAACATCTTTGTAGGCAGAAAATGAAAAAGATTGTTTTATGTATAATATGTAATATCACTGACATTTCAACACACTAAATACTGTTAAATATTTAAAGGGATATTATGTGTGTCCCTTAATGCCAAACGATGCAAGATCAGCTGTGCATGAAAAATAACATTATCAGTGTGAACTGTATCTACTGAAGCTATTGCGTAACTAATGGAGTTGCCACACATATATTTGGAGATATTTTCATTCTAACTTCCTGATCTTGGGTGTTTAGTTCTCTGCAATAAACACCCTTTGGCATAACATATCTCTGCCTTTCCTGAAGTCAGACTTGCAGAAATGGGTGTGCTACATGCATAGAGACTGTTTTGCTCTCTAGGGGATTTGTTGCACTACATTATTTAATCTGTGAAGACTCTCTGAGCCTAACTAGGTTTGACACAGTGGCAAACAGCCATGCTTTGTCTGTGCCATGACATAAAAATGAGTTTCCCCAGATACACCAAGAAATCGCTATATTATATTCATGATCATTTCTCGTGGCATTACTACCCATTCTTGAAGAGCTCTGATTGCTTTATCTGTATTACACATTTGAGTCAAAAATTTGTTGCATATTTCAGAAAAGCAACTTTGTGGACAGATATATATTAGTGAAGTGTCCACAAAATATACTCACATTCCCACTCCGTTTGTAATTTAAAAGCCAATCTTTCTGGCATAGTTATAAGCCACACAAAACAAAAAGACGACCAAGCAAAGTGCATATGAAGTGCTGCCAAAACCTCTGAAGGAAACTGTATTGTATCTCTACATCTTCATCTGTCCTTGCCCACATCAGCAAGCAAGAGAAATTTCTATGTTCTTCTGTGGCAACGAGACTAACCCACTACAGTACGTAGAAACTGGTTTAGATACTCATAGATAAAGGGGAGGCTGCACTGCGAAGGTCTTACCCTCTTACAAGCTAAGCTTAAACTGCCCCAAAGGCCCTCAAAATCATCCTGGCTGGCTGTGCCAAAACAGCTCTGATGCATTCCTAATGCACATCCAGCTGACAGTGCTCCATCAGACTCTGATAGTCTGAAGTCTTAAATATGTGCCTGATTTACCCCAAGCATACACTCTGAAGTACAGGAGTAGTCACCCAATTAAGACAATTTGCAGGCTTACTACCAAACTGTTAAATAGCCCAGTGATTAAGGAACATAATAATCTTCAAACCCTCCTGCAATAAACCAGCCTAGTATTTGGCTATATTTAGGAATCTGCTTGTTAAAGATGTAACTGCCATGGTTTGTGATCCTTTAGTGAACTATTTGATATAAAACACCATAATAGCTTTGTGATTTACGCTCACTATTTAACACTCTAACAGCAGTGTTTTGGCAGTGATTTGCTTGTTTTAAGTGTTCAGCAGAGAACAATTTTCTTGCAGTCAGTAATTGCCATATCTCAAATAATTTTAGCCTTTTAGTATTGATTTCAAGAGAACTTTATGAGGAGTTGCATATGAATATTCAAGAAGTATCGTATTCCAAATATAACTGGTAGAGTACAATGCCAGATTAAAAGAAACAGATCCTTACTCATTACTGTATGCTTCTAAAATACAGCAATAATAATTCCTTTTATATTTCAGAAATAAGGCTCCTGTCACTGGCACTTGGCTTTAAATCAAACATTCTCAAGCGATCAAAGCCTTTGCAGTGAAATTCTGGCATATATTATTTTTAGGTTGCACTTAGAGGTGTTTGCTTCACTTGAGGTTTAGCCTTGATAATTTTCATAAATCAGTCTACCAGTTGAAAGCTTCCCTGATGACAATAAAATCTGAAGCTAATGCATTTTTGCTGTGGATAACTTACCAGTCAGCAGATACTCACAGGAGACAATTCTCTTATGAATAAAGCACTGTGAAATGTGAAAGAAGAAATTGATAACTAGAGCTTCTTGCCATTAACAGGTCAAGTTTCTCAGCTCTTTCTTCATGGTCTACCTCAAGTTTTGTGCCTTCACATAAAATATGTCAGAAGTTTCAGCTGCAAAGCTGGAAAAAGTACAAACATGGCATTTGTAGAGCCACAACTTGTGCAAAAGGACCAACTTCAGAAAGGTAGTTGCTGCAACTTGTGAGATTATAAGATGGCAAGAGCAAAACCCCAAAGGGACACTGAAAGAACCGACTATAAAAACATATTGTGAAAACACGTATAGTAGAGGCCTGCTGACATAAGTAAAGCACGTTGAGCCATCTGTGTATAAGCATTTACCACAAGTCTTCTCCCAGTAATATTTTAGATCTTTTTCCATTAAAATTAATTTACCACTTAGAAATAATCCAAGATCTTCAAGTGATATGAACAGATGCAAAGCAACAGAGCCACACTAATCCACAACCCCCAGAGATGCAGAAAAAATCCAGCTCATTTTAGTCAGTAAAACCTAACATTCTCACAATGATTAAACAAAAACAACTTCGGAGACAAAACAAGACAGTTGTAGAATCTGACACTTTAACACGTATGGCAATAATTTGGAAAAGTGATTAAACAATTGTGATCCACACACAAATCATACAACTAGAAACAACATCTATTATTGGGACAAGGAGAGTAGAAGGATCACAGTGCTATTATGACAAGGTCTAACCTATCTTTTACTCATTTATTACATTTGGAAGAACAACAAACAGTAAAGTGCACATAACTAAGGGGTAATTTGTACAACGTGTTAAAGCTATGAACTTCCGTGAGCAGAAAGGAAGATATCTATATTGGAATAACATTTGATAACCAATACTGCGTTTTCAGAGAGATGTCAAAGATGGCAAATGCAGGATACACCTCTCAAGGATCCGCACAATCATAGAATATTAAGACATCAGTCAATGGCTAATTGTATAAAATACTGTTTCTGTTTAATGCTGTTTATCAGAACAACACAACAAACTGGCAAAGGCACATCTGCATGATTACGGATATTCCTGATCTACTGTCAGCTCTTAAGGATAGTAATTTTATTCCCTACTTTACACATTTATGCTGGCATGAATAAGCAATGCCTTCTAATATATCAGTGATTTAACTTCTTAAGCAAATATTTTTAAGATAGAATTAAATAAACATAAAATTTGGTTAGAGTATAAACAGAAATTATATGTATAAATATACAATTAAAGTGTGTGTTTCTTCACATTAGATACTTCTGAACTTATAAAAAAAAAAGTAAACCAAAATCCAATTTCCTAATCCATTTCAATGTTAAGAAGACATAGAAAGTTTTCCTATAAAATTTGTTCACCTGGAATGATTTAAATAATCACAAAACCTGCTCTAATTACTGTTAAACAGCTAAAAATAATAATCTGCCTGTGGGTAGATAAGTGAGATTAAGCAAGCACTGGGCTGGATTTACACATGTTCTATGCTTGTGATTGGATTGAGACTTTCACATGACCTCTAATTCCCAGTTAGGGATTCTCTTTGAGGTCCATATCTTCATGACCACTCAATGCCAAAATGTGCATCAGAAAACACAGGCAGGTATTTAACTGCCTCAACTGTACAGAGAAATTGGGCTCTGATTTGGATGCTGACCTATTCCTTAAAAATGGAGCTTAATAAGCGATTCAGCATCTCCAATTTAACATCCTACTTGGCTCAAAGACAAAAGCAGCGGCTATAATTCAACTTAAATTTGCTCTAAAGCTGTCTGGGTTCTGGAATCCTTGTCCTGACCTTCACATCCCAGTAGTTGTGTTTTCATTAGTAACACGGCAGAACCCCACAATGCACACACGCCAACATGCACACACACCCTGGAGGGTGCATCCCCTACTTGCTCCACTCTGTGCAGACAGTGCCCTGCCTTGATACAGGCTACTCCTGGTGTCCACCACAGAGGATGCTCAGCCCAGCCCCGGTGAGGATGTCTCGACACCACAGGAAAACTCCTGGCAGTGCCAAAATCCAGCTCTGGCAGCTGCTCTTTCTGCTTCAGCATCTCTTCCCCACCATTGCAAGTTTCTACGCTTTTTTGACTGCTGCTTTTCAAGCTGATGCCTTTTTTATTTCATAAGTCTCTTGGTAATTCTGACAGATCATTATCTTCCATTTTCATAGGAGTGGTTTTGGACAAATGTGTTCATAGCCCTCTTGTGAAGCCCAGTCACACACCCCGCTTACACTGCTGCTCCTACCTTGGCAGGTGGTGTTATTCAGGCTGTTTGCCATGGGTAGGCTGAGCCAGCACACTGCGTTCTTTTAATTTTTTTTAGATACAGACAATTACAAACAAACTCGAATTAGTTGAGGTGACTTATACTATAAGCAAGAAGGGCAGAAATGGATTGTCTAGTTTAATTTTTTTTGTAAAAAAATACACATTTTGCTCAGCTACCATCATGTGTAATTAAACCTTTTTTTGAACTTAAGTAACACCATATTAAATATCAGGCTTAATACACCACAAAATTATGATGCCTCCTGCACCCACATAGTGTTTCCAAAACTAAGGATCTATTATTGGTTCTGACAGCAGAACTGGAGCTTTTCTTTCTTTTCTATAGAATATCTAGTGACCACGCTGATGTTTGAGAGTCCTGTTGTATGCAAAACTAAGAATCTAAAAGACTATCTTCCCTTGCAGCCATGCTTCAGTTCTTTCCCCTCCTCCCACCTTTATTTTATCTACTGAAATGAATGTACGTCTTGTTCTCAGAACACTTGCTCCTCGCAAAAAAGTGCATGAAAAATGATGGGAACGCTAAGTGACATGTGAGATCATCTTTGAATAAGATGGAGCCTGAAAGCTCTTCAAAAGTTCGAACTTGCTCTTATAGGAAAATAATATGAAATATGTGAGCCCCAGCTACTGTGACCACTCATTTATGCTAATGGACTCTGATGGGAACTTCTCTCATCAACAATTGTTAATGCCTCTTCAGAGTGTTTCAGATTCTTAACAGGCCTAATAGTGTGGGGAACCAAAAGACATTGAGATGAATTATGCTTTCACAGTAACATTATACTGTCATTCTCTCATTGTTATAACTTTAAAACAGTACTTAGGGTTAGAGTGACCTCAAATGCATATCAGATCCTAAGCCATTCTGAGATCCTTTTAGCTTTCATTATAACTTGTTTTGCTCTCCAGACACAACTTATTCTAAAATCTAATCTGTAAGGAAACAGGAATTGGCCTGTAATGTGAATATGAATAACCACAGTAATGTGTTGACTAGAATAAACGGCATTTATGAAAAAGACATTTATCCTGTAGAACAGCCAATGTCCTCCTAGGGTAAAGAAGAGAGCACCTGAATAAAATGTTGAGATGGATCCTAACAGAGTTGGCTTATGCTGTCCCATGCTTTGACAGGAAGAAGGATTATTAAAAAATGCACAAAACAGCACACAGATAAAGACAAAGACAAGAGATCTAAACTGCACTCCTGCAAGGCCGTTCTGGAGTCTGGCCAGGACATCCAGCTAACTCTGGTTCTCCAAAGATACATTGATTTAGAAGTGAAACTCAGACTTTGAGACACCTCCTGAAAAACTCTCTTCTCACAATTTTGTAAATGAGAAATGATGAAAAGTTAGAGGAGTAGTTCCAAATGCTATCATAATGCTTGGCAATGTTTACACATAAGTAGAAACCATGAGAGAAATATAGAATGACAATATATATAATACCTTAAAAGGCAAGAAAAAGGTCAGACAAAACCATGCAAATCAAATCTCTTAAAATTAAAAATCAAAACAAACTAAATCCCTGAGGGAAAAAAAATACTTCCCGCTTCCTGATGGCAGAAGTATACTGGAGAAAAAGACAATCAGGCAGTTATGGAAAGCTTAGCAAAAGCAGCAGATATAACAGTATACAAGGGACAGGAAAGTGATTACCTCTATTTCTGCAAGTCTGTACTTGCGAAGAAGATCAGAGATAGGTGCATACACGCTACGTACAAACGCTGAGAAAGGAATCCATGGCAGTTGTGGCACACAGTAGCAGAACATTACCAGGCTGGCATTTGGCAGCTAATTCATTTGAATGTGGAGAGAATCACTACACGCTGATACATAGAAATTACAGATCAATACATGCCAATGCTGAGAGGGGAGAAGATTTAATTTAAAAAAACATTCAGGAAAGCCCCTTTTAAAATACAGAGTTGGAAGCCATGAAAAAACAATGAAACAGTATGACAGTACACATCTACATACTAGCATATTGAAATCCTTCATAAGAAGGATGCAAAACCTAGCATTAAATGGGGTTCCAGCCTGACTAAGAGAAGCCACAAAGTAACTCCATTTGTATGTGTAAGGGCTAGATACCACTTTGTGTACTTACTGTCTGGCTCTAGGAGCTTGGTAAAAAATGAGACTTTTATATGGGCCAGATCAGACAAATCTGTGCCATCAGGTCTAATCACATTCATTCAATTCTGCCTTATACTGAAAATCCACCCTGCAACACTGAAATAGCAAATGAGAATAACACAGTTGCAAGTACAATCAGCCAGTGGAATCGCACGGAGTGTCTGTGTGAGGTTTCTGTATCTACGCCAGTTCAAAGCCTACAGCATGGTAATTGAAAAATGTAAGTAAAAAGCATTAGAGGGTTTTCAGAAAAGGACACTTTACCCCTCCCCAGAAAAAGGCAGGTCTGCTGGTGACAAGCACAACAGAGTCATCTAGGATTTTTGTCTAAAGCTGTTCTTTCTGACTTCTGCAGCACAGTGCTCCAAATTTGCTTATTAAAGCCATAACTGTGGGATTTTTTCCCCATGAAGAGAAGAGAAACTGCCTTTATAAGAGGTGCATTCCTG
>NW_009737250.1:16384-20726 GCF_000703405.1 Apaloderma vittatum
TGCAGTCATAGGTAATTAGCAAGCAGCAAACTGTCAGAAGACTTCTGGCAAGCCCAGGCAATAATGACTCAGAACAACATTGGGTTTTGCCAAGAAACTTTTTTTGTACTTCTTTAGTCCCTCCTTTGCAACATACAGTGTTGCTTTTGACTTTTCACTTGGTCACCTGCAATTGCTTTTCTCATATGTGTTCGAGGAGTACAAAAGTCAACCAAATGGGCTAAATTTGTAAAGAATAAATAAAATCCCACTCCCCTGGCAGCTGTGGAGCCTTGCTAAGCAACACCAGGATGTTCCCAGCGTACGACCTGATGCTTTCCTTTGATATTTCCTTGCCCACCTCTGTCAAACTGCAGTAACTAGGGAGACAAGTCCTCACATAAGCCAGAGCACTCTTGGATTCCACTAACAGCAACTCTTTATTGGGATAAAGGAAGGCCTATTAAATTGATCACAAAATAAATAGTGAGCAGTCTGAGGCTTAATTCTGGCTTTGGTATTAATTTTAAAAAAATCACTTTCTGTATCTGTCTCACATTTGTGATATCAATTGTGCTCTGAAGATATGTAAGGGCTAATTAGTTATAATTCCCCTTGAAAAATGTAAAGTGCTACGTAAGTGCTAAACACCATAATTTTTCCCATAATAAATTGGCATAATTCCTAGACCCGATTACAACTTGTCCAAAACCCATGAATAATACATATGTACACAGAAAGGTACATCCATTATATAAGACCTTAGGCTAATATCCTTCCTCTAGGCTGCTTAGGTAATCCACTAAGTATTTTGCTTCCTCTAAAATGTCTCAGAATTAACAAATTGTAAAATATACACTTTTATTCTCCCCTATCTTTGGTTACAATTAGCATGGTAATAAAAGGCTTTTCACTATAGTATGAGTTATGAAATGTTCACATGCAACAGAATTAAACTGTTATTCGTTCAGTCTCGACAAAATGCAAAAATAGTTAAGGAGTAATAATGCTGTTCTGAATATATAAGTAAATTGTACTTGAATACTATATAGCAATGCAGCTTAAGCGTTTTATAGGAGTTAAAACATCCTTGTAAAAAGGTATAATCCCCATATTTAGGAAAAGCAAATCAAAAATGAGGGGGGGTGAATTAAGTGAATTGCCCAAGGTGGAATAAGGGCCAAACTGTCCTAGAAAACTCAGTCAGTCTTTTAAGTTGTTGGTTAGCAGTCACACATCCCGCTCCGCCTTATCAAAGGATTTCCTTTCTGATATAGCTATTGTTTTATCTTGTTATTTGTCAAAAATGAAAATCTCCAGAATGGTCACATGGAGATACATAACTCTGAAGGAAGTAGCTCTTAGTATTTAAAAAAGCAAACAATGTAGTGGCAGAGAAACAAAGTAGACAAAACATCAGACTAAATTTGTGACAGAAACCTAAGTGTTTGTGGGAAGAAGTCCCTAATAGTAAGCTCCTTGGATTGGTGTGACCAATCAAGAAAAAAATTAAAAAAAAAAAGAAAATTCCTGGAAAAAAGCATTATCTTGGGACTTGGGAGTCCTGATTTCATTTCTCTTGCATAGTAACACAAGAAAATCTGGTACCTCAATTATGCACAGTAACTTTGGTGTTCATAATTGCAAACAATAGACTGACTTCTGGCAGGGACTCTTAGTTTCTAAAATAAGACCCTAGACCTTTGTGGAGCCACACAGTAATTATATTTCCTCAGCCAACTTAAATTTCTCTTCTTGGGCAGCTAACACTGCTATTAAATTTTGGGGGAGATTTTCCTGACTCAACTTTAGCTCTGGGCTTGCTTCAGGCAGTGACCATTCTTTAGGACTTTAACCTGTGCCAGTTGTAACGAAGAGGACAAGGTGACAGAAGGCTCTTGTCATCTTTGCCACTGCAACTCAACATCCCACAAATTTCAGGGAGCAAGTCATTCTGGGTCCCTGAAAAGGAAGAACAGGGCACAGGAATCCTCCTCCCAACTTTACACTCCTGTACCTCCACACACACTACCAGTGCTTGTAAATACAAAACAACATAAAAATGCCTGCCCATTAGCCCCCACCTCTGAGTATGTTACTGCAACAGCTGCTACGTGCTTACACTAAGCGTTAACCACGTCCTGCTCTCAAGGTTTGATTTTGGCATGTTTGTCTCAGGCCCTTTGTAAATTACAGCTGGACTGGTGCAGCTTACAAACTGTCCTCAGCCTGTCTGCAGCTCTTCAAGCTTTGTATTTGGCGAAGTGTCACTCCAACCCGACTCCTGTGCTCACGAAAGAACATTGATCTCATTAGTGCCACGCCAGCTGCCCAGAACACCTTCTGCAGACGGGAACACCACCTTTCCCACTTTCTCCCTGATATGGACACTGCTGCTTGCCATGAAGGCAATTAATCCTTCATGATTATTTGCTCCTTGGCCTCTTTAAGGATTCCCCAAAGTGTGAGGTAATGCCAGCTATGCAGCTCTTCTGAGATAGGCCACTTGCCAGCTAAGAGAATGGACTAGCTGCTCACTATTTTCAGGAAAGACTATCAAATAATACTTTAATTTGCGTCTCAGTTCAAACCAGAGCTAAGAGAAGGCATTGCAGAAACTCTGCTTATCCTGTTAGCAGCTCTGAGTCACTCAAATTGTGCTGAACTGTGCACTAAAACTGTTCATAAAATTCAGCTTTATTAACATGCTTCTGGTGAGAACTTGGCAGACAGCTTTGCCCAGTGGCCAAAACAATAATAAAAAAATGCCTATTTAATCTGCGGAACACTTGCAGTCTCCAGACAGCTGACCAAACTAATACTTAGCTGCTTTTCCTGAATATGCATTTGTTGGTGGTTTCCAAAGGGTTAAGGGCTAGATCTAATTGCTAGTAGAATTGATTAAAATATTCTCAAAGATATTAATGGGAATTGTTTCAGGCTCCAAATCAGTAAAACCAGTTTTAAATTAAACAATATTTACTAAATAACACCAGAAACAACCGGGTTGCTATCTTAAGGCTTACTAAGGAAGGGCTGATTCTTAAAACTTTTTTTGCAGACTGTCTGGCTGCAACATAAAGAAGATCAGACTAAGATTTTGTAGCAGAATAAAGCATTTATCTTCGAGATCAACCTTCCTGCCATATCTTGTATTTCAATGGAGTTATGCCAGGTTTGCAGCAGATCAGAATATTTGAATATTTTATAGTACTCTGAGCTGATCTCAATGTAAGAGTGTGAGAGGCTCTTCCCTACATACATTCGTATTAGTACATTTTCAAATCCAGCATGTTGAGATTGTTAAGTTTTTGGGGCTGAGACCATCCCTGTTCTCTTTGGGCAGCACCTAGCAGAGTACAGTTCCAATACACAAATAGGCCAAATGGGTATTCCAGTAATACAGACCATGAGTGATTTACTTACATTTCACAAATCTTCATGTCACAAAACAGATGCTTCTGTCACATGCAAGCCCTAGAGGTAAGGGTGGCCCAGGAGAGCTGGTCAGTATTCAAGGATCACCTTCTCCGTGTCCAGGAGCAAACTATGCCAACAAAGAGGAAGGCAGGAAAGAATGCTGGGAGACTTGCCTGGATGAGCAAGGAGCTCCTGGACACACTGTCACACAAAAAACAACTTTACAAGGAGTGGAAGAAAGGACAGCTAGAATGGGGGCATACAAGGAAGCTGTCCAAGCAGCAAGAGACCTGGTTAGAAAAGTTAAATCTCAGTTAGCATTAAATCTAGCCAGGGAGATCAAGGGAACCAGCGAAAGTTTCTACAGGTATATTAATGGCAAGAAAAAGACTAGGGAAGGCCTGGATCCCCTTAGAGGAAAACGGGTGAACTGGTGACAAGTGATTTGGAGCAGGCCGAGGTTCTCAATGACTTCTTTTCCTCTGTCTTCACTGGCAAGGGCTCCAGCTTCACTGGCAAGGCCCCCAGCCACACTCCTGGAGTCACAGAAGACAATGGCAGGGGTTGGATGAAAGAACTGCCCATTGTAACCCAAGATCAGGTTCGTGACCATCTGGTGAACCTGAAAGTGTGCAAGTCCATGGGACCCGATGGGATACACCTGCAGGTACTGAGAGAACGGGCGGATAAGGTTTCTAAACACCTCTCTATTATATTCCAAAAGTCATGACAGTCCAGTGAAGTCCCCACTGACTGGAAAAGGGGAAACATAATCCTCATTTTAAAATAAGGGAAAGAAGGATGAACCGGGAAGCTATAGGCCAGTCGGTCTCACCTCTGTACCTGGTAAGATCATGGAGCAGATCCTCCTGGAGGCACTGCCGAGGCAGAAGAATAACAAAGAGGTGATTGGGTACAGTCAACGTGGCTTCACCAAGGGCAA
>NW_009737250.1:21776-31252 GCF_000703405.1 Apaloderma vittatum
TTTCAAGGCCAGGCTGGATGGGGCTCTGGGCAACCTGGTCTAGTGGGGGGTGTCCCTGCCCATGGTGGGAGAGTTGCGACTAGATGATCTTTTTGGTCCCTTCCAATCCTGACAATTCTATGGTTCTATGATTCTATGCAAAGAGTTGTACGCAATACAATTTGACTAAGCTAGTGTGAAAGTGGCAAAAGACTACTTGACCAACCATATGGTATATTTATAAATAAATTAGCATACTTTCAAATGTACTGCTCAAGAATACTCTTGTCAAACAATTGTGTGATCTACAAACACGCAATAGTCCTAATTTGGCAGGAAGCGTAGCTAAAAACACATCCATTACCCTTGTTGGCTCCAAGTACATTACTCCACCACAGCCTCACTGAAATCAGCGATTCAGCATACCTAGTAACAGTATCACCAGTCATCAGGTGTGCTAATTCTGATATGGCACCATAAACCATCTTAATCCACTCACCCTGGTCATATCTACCAGTATCAGTTACGAGTCACTGCCATTCTTAGCTGCACTTATTATGACAATCCCTGAAGAAAACAGGAATTAGTATCTTGAAAGCCAATGTGCTGCCCAGGCCATGTGAGCTGCCACCATTGATTGACTGGGACCCACTCAGAGCTCTCAGCAGTGATGGATGTTCTTTACCTAACACCAATGGTATGTCTCCTCTTGCTCACAGATTTAGGCAGTTCATTTGCAACCTTCTCAAGTTATTTCTGCCCCTGGAAAGAACAGTGGACATTCAGATCTCTATCACAGACTAGCTGAGAAAGCACAAGAAAGTGGAGGGGTCAACAGTACAGATAACCACAAAAGCTGCAGGCCTTGTAAATAGCGTCTGACTAAGGGACTGCCTATCACTGCCGAAACACATTTTAACTCACTTTGGAAACTAAAATGCTTATTCCATATCTAAAATAGTCAATATTCTCATAGTTCTTTAGAGAACACCAGTTAAATTCTTATTCATGAATTTGTTCTGTTCACACTCAGCCCAGAGCTAATGTCAACTACCTCACAACAGTCAGCGTAGCAATTTTCAAGGCCTGTTGTTTCAATCCATTGCTTCCTGATTACATTTACACAGTTGAGAGTCAAGGCACCCATCCCATAGAGAGGAGACAAAGCTATACTGAAGCTGTTCCCTGCTGCCTCTATACAGGCACTTGTCACTCCTGAGTCTTTGTCTCTTCCAGGCACTCACCACTTGCCCCTTGGCTCTGGTTAACACCCACACAGCAGCAGGGGCTGAGCACTGGCAGTCTGAACAGTGGTGGCTGCTAGACTGAAGGGAGCGGCTTCTCTATTCCGAGTGGTAACAAGGGCCAGTTGCTGAATGGTATATTGGAATCTTTTATCACTGACAATCCTGTCAAACTCAGCTTGGCAAGCTGTGTTTTGTAGCACTGATACGCTTTAAATGACATAGGATATATTGCTAAATCATATACTGGCATCTGAATAGGTGGCCCGAGTTTCAGTGAAACAATGGTAGATTTTATGTGATATGTACTGAAACCCATGGAAGTGTCATCATGAATTTCAACAAGTACTAAATCTGCTTTTCTGTCACCTCCACACTCAATCTGTTAGAGATAGACCTGAAAAAACACTTACAGGTGAGAGCTGTGCTGTGAAAGTCACCATGGATGCCAGAAGAATGTAAATTCCTCAGTCGCTGGGTCTTCATCACATGATCCACACACAAGCCTCGGGATGTCCTGGCTGCAGTATCTAAGCATTTGGTTAGGGCCAACCACTGCTGCTTGAAACAAGTTAAGACAACCCTGAGATTCATATCAACAGTTTGAAATATATCACACAGCAATCACGGGTTGACTGTGTAAGTACTGAAAAGTTTCTGCCTTCATGTGCAGAAAACATCACAGCAATTCAATAGTGACATGACAAAGAAATGAGAAAATGGGGCCTCAACACAAGCAAAGACAGCAATATATTTCAAGGCACCGTTTGCACTAAAGGCTCATTTACAAAGAAATAATGTCTATCAAACCTAATGGCAATCTGGGAGCCCCTTCAGACTGGTTATCTGAGAAAAGCATTAAAAATATTTGAGACAGTTCTCAGAGCATGCACCAGGAACTACAGGGCTAACTTCATGTGAGAATTTTTGTTAGTTGTGCCACATCTTGGGACTGATTTTGATTACAAATGGGTGATGTTCAAATAAAGTTTAGGTAAGCATTAATTCAAACACTCCAGATTCACACTTTATATTTAACTTTTCATGAATGTACTAAATCTTACATTAGTACAGCTACATACATTTCCACAGAATATACTTCAAGTTTTTCTAGAAGTTTTCTCCTCCACTCAAAAAGACATATGGAAGATAAGCAATTCTATAGAAAGTCTCTGAAGAGCAATCTGTTTTCAGAGAAACTGAGATCTTAAGTCAGATGAAAACTAATTGCATGCAAGTGTGTGACGCAGCTTCAGGATTCAGCTCAGCCCCCTTGTATACAGCAATATATTATTTCTGTCCCCTTCTAGGTAGTCAGGAAATGAGCGTGAAGCCCACTGCTAATATTTCAGTTGGGTTTTTAACATTTGAGGTTAGCAAGTGAAGAACTTTGAGGCTTGATTTATCAGACGGGTCTTGAATCACTGCAGTGATTAACTTTGTTCACCAAAACAACTCTAAGCCTTTACAGAGAGCTTTTAAACTTGTGGAACAGAGAACCAAAATAGGATTAAATACTTAAAGGAAATTGGTAATACACTGACAGCGCAAAGCTTTGAGTCAACACACCTCTCTATAATCCATAATAAAGGATTCTAGCTTTACTAACAACTCACTAACGTCATATCCTGAGAGTGAAGACTTAAAGAAGCCAAGCTAAAATTTACCAGTGCCAGGAACAGGTACACCAGTAAAGCTATACATACTCTCAGTGGTGTTGGTTCAGCTGAGAAGACTGAACATTACCAATTGCACTGTTGTTCAGCAGTTCTGAGCTTCTAAGAGAAAATTCTAAGGGAAAAGGGCAGCAAAGAGGATGAGGAGGATTAATTTAAAATACACATTTTATCTTACTCAGAAAACCAATGTTCAAATAACATTTATGCTTAAAAGATAAAGGTAAAGCAGCAGAGAAGAGACAAAATCCATTAGCACAATGAGTACTTCCAATTTTAGTAATAACAAGCTGAGTCCGTTCATACAGAGGTTAGCTAAACAGTTATTTTAAGGACTTACTGTCCTTAGTGAAAATTAATAGAGTAAGTGTCAAAAGCCTTTCATAACTTTAAAAATTAGAACACTCTGTCTCCACTGGGTATCCATCCTGCATAGAGAGCTTTCACCTACAGAAGCGTAGTGTGAACTTTATTCAGCACCTAGAACTTGAACTGTCCTGAAATCATAACAACCACATCTCAAATCACACATGGCATTTGATGAATATATTGGCTACCTAGAGCAACACAATTCCTCTGCTCAAGTCATTTACGTCATTCACAGCAGTGGAAAATTTAAAATACAGTCACTTAGAAACAGAGAATCACAGCACACTTCAAAATCCTCCCTTTCTGGAGAGAACAAGGGGTACAAGCACTTATTAAAGCTACAGAAGAAAATAGTGGAGGAGGCAGAGGGAACAAAGTGTGAACATTTTCCAGAACTGAACTTAGAAGCAAAATCCCAAACCTTAAGTTCTGCATTATGCCAGGCACTGAAAGTTTCACCAGCCTCTTTTGGAGAATCACGCAGGTGTATTTGAAGGTAGAACTAGATTTGTAACATCCATGGTTCAGAGGATTATTTGATGCTTGCTGCTACGCATCTCGTTTGACTTTTGCAAGAAGCTGAACACACTTGTCAGTCAATCCCCTGACCTGCAATGGCAGTTTTCATTTGCTGTTCAGCTCAGCATACATAAATTTATTTTTGGAATGTAGCTACCATTAACTCCCACGTGTCTGTGGGTGATTTGCCCAAGTTATAAACTAACAGTGCCACCTATTGCACATCAGTTCTGACACAGACAGGAGATTTGTCTCTGGGTAGGGCTAGCTTAGGTTCAACACAATCCCTTATTACAGGTGCAGTGCTGTACAAACCAAGTACTTTGCTTCTAAAGCTGTCATAGGCTTAAGCACCAGTCAGCACCCCAACTTGGTGGTTGTTTGGGGGTTTTTGCACCTTTTTTTTTTTTTTTACTCCAGCTTTAACCTGTTTCACTGTTCTTGCATGGGATCTGGAAGAAGCCAGTCTTTTTATATTGCCTCTCCCCAGCATGTCCTCTTGTGACAGGATCACCTAGATATAGCATTCTCCCCTTACATCAGACAACTGTGAAACACACCACACATTCTTGCCAAGTTTCTGACAAAAACCTTGCTTTTCCAGCAATCTAATAGAGATGTGAATTTAAAGGCAGTGGAGATAAAGAAATGTTGATCTCTTCCAGCATCTTCTGGCACAGGGGAAGCTCAGTTAGCTTTACCTATTATTGCAGTAAAGGAAATGAGGAAAAAAAACCTTTCTTGGGCTGTGGCAGGCTAAGAAAGTCTTGCTGGCACCAGAATTGGCTCCTCATGGCTGTTGCTCCCAAGTTTGTCACACTTACTGGCTGCTCTGTCCCCCTAGGCGCTGTCAACATCCCAGGGACCATAGTCTCCACACTAAGCATAGCACTATGCACAATAACCAAACAGCAGCCACAATGGGGTCCCGTTGTTGGAAAGTCAAATAAAACTGAAAAACAATCCAAAAGTTCTCTCCCTTACACAGTCAACCCCTTTTTTTTCTTTTTACACTTCCCTTATACTCTAACAGCTACTGTCACATATTTCTTAATAGCTTCGTTACTCTACCCAAGCAGTAATTACTGTTCATTAGCACTAGCACCAGTACAACCATGTCTTTAATGCTGTATATTTTTAAGCACTATACCTTGACAATTCCTAGCCTGTACATCCTCATCCCACAATATTACAGGTAGCTTGCATGGACCTCTTGTCTTTTTTTCAAGATAGTACAGATTCACTAGTCTATTACCCATCTGCTCTCAGCTGTAATCTCACATTCTGTATTACACCGTCAACAAAACTGCAGTAACATTTATTTTTTTAGGTCTACCCTGGGCACAACTTTAATTCTTCCAGATCAGTGCCAGCAAATGCCAGAGCCCAGGTCCCAAGCAGATTTGTTCCTTTCAGGTCTGGGCTCTGATGTATATGTACATGTTGAGGACAGAAGAAAAGAAAAGAAAGGCTGGAAGGGACCTTAGAGATCATTTAATCCAAGCTCCTTGTCATGGGCAGGGACGCCTCTCACCTAGATCAGGCAACACATGGGGACCGAACGAGGATCGAACTCATGACTTTGGTGTTATCAGCACGATGCTCAACCAGCTGAGCTAACCAGCACCCTAATTTTAGATCTTAACCAATCTTCTCCAGCAGAACAAGATGTATGTTGGATCTCTTGCATGACCCCTACCCCTCAGCCACTGACAGTAGTCAAGATTAACTGAAGAGTAAACTGGAACTGTTCATTTTAGTAAAACCTTGAGCTCGTATCTTATTTTGACAAATCAACACTTGCAAATGTTCTTTACAGCAGGTTTTTAATTGTTCCATACTTTTTAAGAGTAAGCCTCAGGAATTCTGGTTGAAAGTTAGCCTTGAAAACAGTTTTACAATTAATTTGAATTCAATTTCTATTCAAAAACTAAAATAATCTCCCACAAATGGCATTATGTCACGTGATCTCTATTGCCCTTCTAGTGGCAGAGAACTCATGACTACAAAATAAGTGAATCAAAGGCTGTAGCGTGCTGCAAAATGGATCCTGGGGAAAACTAATAACTTACTGTGGAGCTGTTAACTAGAATACTTTCCCCCCTCCATCTTTTTCCCCCATAGAACAGCAGTAACTATGCACCCAGGGGATATCCTGCATTTTCACTTGCAAATTTAAAAAAAAACCAGGCTGGGTAAACACACAGTGAAATCACTCACTACTTAAGAGCAGCACATACATTCTTCAGGATCTTAAAATAATTTCCCAAGGGAACATTGTGGTGCTTCTTTGAGACTGGAGACTACATGGATGCCAAATAAAGTTCCCATCTACTGACTAATCCACTAGTCATCTATCACTGTGCCGGCCTCCTTCCAGTTCTAACTCCCTTTGTCTTTTTTCTTGGCCTGACTGAACCACTCCTTGTCCTTTGGAGTTACTACATACACACCAATGACAGCAAGTTTTCCTCTTGGGGAATCTCCCATTAAAAGACATTTTGCAATGGCCCCTCCTCTACCTTTAGTGCACACAGAACTGCCTTGCCCCCAGTACTTTCTATTTGAGGTATTCTAGGCATTTATATCCAGTTCTGTAGGGTACTTGTGAAAATGTAAATATGAGGTCCTGGAAGAACACTTTCTAATTGTTAATCATACATAGGGAATCAAATTTCTCCCATTTCTAGGTAAGATAGTCTAACTGAGCTACCACTGCAGTGGCTTATGCAGTTAAAAATCGACACTGTATCACAAAAAAACATACAACATTGAATGGTCACGCATATTCAGAAGTAGTTCTACTACGACTCATGAGCACACCGAAAATGTATCGGAAAGTAAATTTTTCAAGGGAAAGCTAGCTTTTTAAATAGAATCTTTCATGGAGATTTATTTTTTTGGCAGAAATGTCAGTTTCTGAATAAACACTGATCGTCTGAAACGTGGTAAGGATTAGCCTGAAATGAAAATACAAGAAGTTCTACTACACAGCTTCAATTATACAGAAGGTTAGGCAAATTAATTTGCAGCACTTTGATAACAATTCATATCTGAAATACATAATTTAAGGATTAATTTTTTCTGACCAAACCTCAACTTCCTTAGTGAAAATACATCTAATTTACTGACCTCCAAAGCACTAATTTAAATCATAATAGCTTCAGCCTTTACATTTTATGAAGTAATTTTTAAAGTTTAAGAAGTTTATCATCATTCCTGCACAAATCAAAAAAGCCAATAGAAATCACTCGCAAGACTCACACAACTTAATTGCCAGAATATTTTTTGGTTTTTTAGGTCAAATTGATTACAACTTCAAAGCTTCAGAGCACAGTAGTCAAGGGCTACTTTTAATTCTTTCAGAGACTGTGAAATTTTAAGAGAACTATAATCTAAAAGTGGCAGGGTAATGGCAAATTTAACTGTGCTCCACAGTTTCTGCCGGTGATATCCAAAATTTTAAATTATGAAAACTCTCCTTATCCTAATGTAGCAATTGTTAAGAATTTAAACTGATGTTTCTGGAAACAAAACCAAAAAAGGCAGGAATCAAAGCAGCCAGAATATTTCAGTTCTAAAAAAAAATAATAAAAAAATCTGAACTTTGAAAATATTATCACACCTACAGTATTTACCCAGTGTTCAGAAGAGTCTTTGAAATTAATTCCATAAGTTTTAACTAACTCTGAATTAAATCCCAAGCACTGTCAACATCAAAGACTATTAAAATAGGCATAAGGTAGTAAGAAAAATGCTCTGTTACTTTGATTTTACTGTAGTTACCTACTTTGTGAGTTTGTGGCAGAGTACATGAAACAGCTTCCCTGTTAACATAATTTGAAAATGAAAGACCCAGCTGTCAGGCCAGAGTATATTCCCTTTCTAGGAGTGCAAGTTGGGGAAATTAAATAGTTTGGCCAGCCAAGTCCAAAGTCAGTTCCTGTACTGATAAGAGCTGTTGTGAAGAAAGCTAGAAAAGAGGACTTGCCCCTCATTTCCTTGGAAAGTGACTTAAAGCAGAAGTTTTACTGCTGGCGCCTGCCTCTGCTCCATCCCAGTTGTGCATCTGTGCCCAGACTCAGACCTCCATGACTGTGATTTTTAGACTCCTTCTCTACTTTTCCTACTGAAAATCTTAGGCCACTCTTTAAGCCCCCGCACTGTTCGTGTATTCCCAGTGCGCAAGAGACAGAAAACAACTGCTGCAGAAAAGAAAAAAAAGTATAGTTTAAGCAGTGAAGCCTTGAAAGTAGTTGTAAGTTTGTCCATGCTGGTACACTGTAGACTGCATTACCTCTCAAGAGTGCATTTGTAAAATATTTTAAATTAATTTTTCTATTTCTTGCACTCAAATGCATTTCTCCTACCCAAAAGTATCCGACATCCAAAGAATATTAAAAAAAAGCAAAAAACAACCTTGCATTACCCTTGTGCTCAGACCTTTATTTTTTCCTACACATTTTAAGCCCTTCTCATAAAATAAAGATGAGTCTTTCCAGAGTAGAGCTGCGATCAAGTCTTTTAACTAAAACCAAACATTTATTTATTTAAGTTTGGGAACAATTAATACTTTTGTATTCTCATTTGCATGGGCTAAATAATTGCCTTGCGCACATACATTAATACATTCAAAGTTAAAATAGTGTTCTTTGTTCCACCGCCCTTCTCCAATGGTGATGTTATTTATTGAAAAGAACTAATGTTTCTACAGGAAGGCCTAAGGCAGGATAGGTTTTCACCGCCAGTTTTCATTTTTCCTTGGATGTTCAAAGGCAACATTTCTCTTTCCAATTTTCATTTTTTTTAAAGTATTTCTCAACAGTTTGTTATGCAAGAACTAGTGTACACCAGCAAGTCAGCTAGAACTGGTAGTAGTGAATATGCAAAAAGGAGACCAAAATGAAAGAAATTAGCATTTTTCAGTGCTCATTTCATTTCAACATCTCCATACAGCATTTCACTAGAGTGGGTATTTTTCTGTTTTTCTGCCATGAACGCAGCAGTTTGCCAAGACTATCAGTCCCAGATAGAACACACCACTGAGGGAATGACTATTTGTCTTTATTTAATAACAATGAAAATCAGATAGCATGGAGCAATAGATGAATTGTGCCATCCATTTTCAGAAGAGAAGCAGCAGGAACTCATTTCCTTTTATAAAGAGCTTCTGCTTTTTGGAAGATGAAGGGCCTAGCGCACTCATTCAGTAAATGCACTTTTACATTATCCAAAGATTTGTTTGCAGTTTTCAGAGAAAGCAGTTTTGAAGAAATGATTAATTTCTTTGGATGCTTTGTACATCTGCATGTCAATGAAACAGGAATACATAGTTTTATTATGTAAATAATATGTACTGAGGCTTTTAAAAATAATTTCTCATTAAACTATTTCAACAATGAGTGTTGAATTGGGATGCTGTCCACAATCACACTACTTAATGAACATGTACCTACCTTGAAAATGTCAAGTAACTGTGTCACTGCTAGTTAACGACTCTCTTTCCTAAACAACGAATGCAAGATTCAAGTATACCAGCAGTAAAACCTTTAGGAGTATATCCTTGCTCTCATATATCTTTTGCAGAGAGCTGTTTATCTGTGCTCCTTAGTCCATTTGCAGACAGTGGAGCAGAGGCACCAGGAAGCTAGGTGAATTATGCGTGGAAATAGCCTATCCCACAGAGGGA
>NW_009737251.1:0-30826 GCF_000703405.1 Apaloderma vittatum
CGAAGCGAGCTCACCCGGGGCCGGGCAGGGTTTCCGCGGGGTTTTTTTTCTTCGTGCGGACGGGCCGGGGCGCTGGTTTGGTTTTCCCGGTGCCGCTGAGCCCGCCCGAGGGATGCCCCGCACGAAGGTTCCCGCTGCCCCGTCTCATTTATTTCAGTTTCGCATCTCCCTCCGCCCCCCACCCCCCCTTTTTTTTTCCTTCGTATTTTTCATCCCTTCCTATTCCTGCTCTCGCTTATTTTTTAATTAGACGGCTTAAAAGATGCGCCTTGCTCGCTCTTTCTTGCCTTCCTAGTAATGTTGCTGCTCCCAGAAATGGTCTGTACGGCTTGTAAAAGGAATAATACTGAGAGCTGTAATTTAAGCATAATTTAATTTGAATGTAATTATAGCCCGAAAATGGTCAAAAGACTTTTTAATTATCTTTTTTTTCCCCCAAAAGACTATCCTTGTTTGGATCCTCTCTGCAGTTCCTGTTTGGAATTACCATCTTCCCAAATCTTAGAAGCCTGTTATCATGAGGAACCCACCCGTTAACGGGATAGCACCCTTTTGCTTACAGCCTTTTTGCATTGTTACTATCTTGCCTTTCTTAAGCTTTATCATAAGTCCAAACTTCTGCTGGCTTACCTCTTATAGGACACTAAGTTTTTTCAAAATTCTGCGTAGTGAAACTTATAAATTGATATGGTTTATGCTATTACTAAAAATGCTTAATTTACCTTTCCCAGTTGTTGGCATCTGAGCTTTATTTCATAATGCTTTTCCGTTACAGACAGAATAGTTTCCTGCCAAGTTTGTGTTGTGGTTTGGCATCTTTCAAAATGCAGCAGCACTCCTCAGAAATTACGTGGTTTATTTCTGCCACCTTCTCCTCTGTACCCAGCTTTGCAAGCCGTTTTGGTTTTTTCCATCAGGTGGATACCCATGACTCAGCTTTGTCTTCTGCAGAAATATTCATCAGGTCATTCAAGAGGATTTCAACAGAAGCCCTCTCAAAAATGGGGAAAACGCCAGTGAGCTTTTCTTTGCATCTTGAATGTGTAGTTGTTTCCACTTCTGAATAAACCCAAGCTGTTGGCTCAGTATGTTGGTGTTTTTTGGAACTGGCCATTTTAAATCCCATCTCATTTGGGCTGGATGGGACTTTGCGGGGTCTCTGGTCCAAGCAGCTGCTCAAAGCAGGGTTAGCTTCAGGCAGGGTTCCTCAGGATTTTGTTCACTGAAGACCTAGAGCACTTCAGCTCCAGCATCACCCTCCCCTGGGTCTGGCTTCCAGTCTCACTGTAGTTACCAGCCTACGTGCTTTCCCCACCCAGGTCTTGAATCAATGAAGATGATTCATACAATTCAAACTGTCCATTTTTTTTTTTAGGGTATATTTGTAATGCAATCAGTGATCCTTATGCAAGGAGGATCTTTTCCAGCCTTTAAATGTTTCACAGTATGAAATCACAGGAAAACGGTTTGATCAACAGAATAGGAAAACCAGACACCAAAAAGGAAAGTCATACAGTTTCACTCTTCCTTCCACTTCTTTTCAATGTATTAGTAGAACTTTTGGAATTCCTCGCCTCTTCTCTGTTTGGATTCTCATTCATGTTCACAAATTCAGCAGTCTCTGTAGCTGTATACCGTTACATTTCTTCACCCTAACAATACAGCTATAGGAATCACAGCTAAGGCTGGTGTGTCTTCTCACACATATAGCACTAAATGCCAAAATTCAAAAAATAAAAAGACGCTGGGGAAAAAAGTCAAACTGAGCATAGTCAGCTAGAACTGAGAGCTTTAAAACAGGCAAAATACAGGATCTTTTAATCTTTTTCTTGGAACCCTCTTGGCAACCTAGCAACAACAGGATTAGAACAGGAGACAGAAAAAATCAAAACCAGTAGCTATTTGCCAAGAGAAAACATCCGATTGAATTATTTGGCTTTAAACATTTTTAAGTGTGAA
The DNA here is from genome assembly GCF_000703405.1 of Apaloderma vittatum. NCBI lineage: Eukaryota > Metazoa > Chordata > Aves > Trogoniformes > Trogonidae > Apaloderma > Apaloderma vittatum. The sequence goes on from NW_009737251.1 coordinate 1,960, forward strand.
ATTGCATCTTACCAACTTTAGCAAAAGGACATCCACTAACTTTACCACTAAGTCAGGTGAGATCAGTAACTCTAGAAACTCCTAAGCAAATTAAACATTGTTTTTTTCCTATATGATTAAGGAATTTTCTAAAGAAATCAAAGGGTTTAAGCCATTTAGTCTTGTAGTCAAATTGCTTTCTGTATTTCATTTAAATATTTAGGAGGCATCACAGCTGAACAAGAGGAATCAAATCAATTTAGGAGCCAATTTCACTTCAGCTGAAACTGCCTTTCATAGTTCCACATTATCTAAGCCATTTTGTCTTCTGAGTTTTGCAGAGGAAAGGTAAGCAATTCCGTGACTTGAGACAGCTCCTACTAGCTTTGCCTTGTTGCCAGCTTGCCACCAGAGAATTTATTCCAAAGCTGTTTGACATGTACAGGTGAATGCTCCCAAGCAAACTGTAGTCCAAAAGTAGTCCACAAATTATTCTCTTCCTCTTGTCCCATAGTTACAAAGCCACCCTGGAGAGTTCAACAGAATAGTGGCTAGTATTGACAGTAAAAATGCACTACTGGATTTTAAGTCTTGTTCTAGAGCCTAGTATGTCCCACTGTTCCAAAATACCTCGTGTTTATATATAGTGAACAACTAACATGAAGAAAGACCAGAGAAACGGCACGTAAGAGGGAAAATCCTTCATGCCAGAGTGACAAACTCAAAATGTACCTGCCAAGCAATCTTTAAAAAATCACCAGGGCATTATCCTGCTGTGTGGCTGTGTAAAGTGCATAATTCACATAACCCGCACGTACTCACCTCACAGCAAGTCAGAAACACTGAGTGCAATGCCCCATGGCAAACTGCAGATGAGTACAACCACTCATGCATCTGTCAGAACAAAGGTGAGTAACCAGTGGAGAACAGAAAGACTCACTGAAGAGTAAGGAAACTGAACAATTACTCCTCCAAATTACACTTCCTGGTGATAGCAGAAGTAGTATCTATCTTGAACCTAGCAGAAATTTTCCAGCATATTCCTTTTTTTTTTTTTTTGTGACGTGGCACCATTTGCCACCGCCAAGATGTTTCACAGGTTGATACTCGCCTTCCTATTTCTGGCTGTTCCATCCAACTTTTGTTACTTGTTCTCACAAGTAAGGCTCTTCTGACAGAAGAGCTCTGCCAGATTGCTCACTTCAGAACCTTGCCTCTGCTGTGGTAAAGTTGCCAAACACAGAGAAGCTGGACAGGAGACCCTCAGCAACAGCTGCAGCGGCCCAGGATGCTGCCCCTGGAGATGGCGAGGGAGGTGCAGGAACACAAATCAAGTGACAAAACACTTTTGATTAAACATAGAAAAATCAGGAGCAAAAAAATCCTGTAGAAGTGATGCTGTCCTATTGAAGAGTAGTAAAGATAAGCATCTTCTTCCCTCAGTGAAAAGGGAGGGAGTAGCAGAAAGTATCCTCAAAACTTCACCACACTCCACTCCTGGCTACTGTTTCTGATCCACCTCCTCACTTTTCAGTTAAATTGGATGAAGATCCTAACACCACAGAGTCTAGAAAAACATTCACTTGCTTATGCTAGAGGTAAGTCAGCTTTTTACTACAGGCATCAGCACCCTTGTGGAAAGCATTAAATCCCATGTGTGAGGGCTTCTAGCTTCCCCAGCCCCTATGCAATAGCTACAAAACCAGTAGAATTAAACAAATTGACACAAAATTACAAGAAAAAAAATAAAATCAATGAAATCAACCAACCGATATGTTTTTGGACAGAATTAGCAAAACTCTACTGCAATCTCCATGTAGACCATTGACCACACTTAAATATTGCAGTAAATGCGATTCTTCCTTTCAGCCAGCATCTTCCACATGCAAGACCGCAATACAATTTAATATCCAAGCATCAGAAAAACTGCCAGGTTCTACTCAAATGTAATGGCCAGAAGGTTAAAGAATGCAGTAGTTTCTGAAGATTCAACCAAAATGATTCAAAGACACTTAGCATTTTCCTGGATAAAGTTTTATTATTTTTTTTTATTAAAAAAAGATAGAACCAGATTCTACTTTTAAATGAAATCATTTATTAAACCAATCTGTTTTATAGGAGGTATATATATATATTTTATCATTAAGACAATTTTAATGAAATTACTATCTACAAGAATGACTTTGATTGTTTTATTTTCATGTCACCATACATGAACAAATGAACTTCATGTCTTATGAAAACATTTTACTCAGTATCAAAAATGTACACATTTTAATAACCATTGCTATGGTCTGAAGGGATTTTTACATTTCATTTCAAAAATAAGTGTCATTTCATTGCTGTATGTATTACAGCCTAAGTTTAAATCATCCTATACATAATAAAAGTTTGTGTAGGTATACAGATAATTTTTCATGTTGTCACATATCTTCATGTTTGAGACAGGTGGAGGATTTGCATTTCTCTTTTTTGCAAAAGGCTAAAACATGTACTGATGTGAGCACAAAGCAACATTTCTTAATAACAAAACCAGTCTGAATGGCACAAGAGTTAGCGTTTTTATAAATTAACAACCAGAGTTCTGGATTATGGAAACAGGTACATGAGATTCCAGTACTTTCCTTAGGGCTTCGCTCTCTGGAAGAAAACCTGTTAAAATTTATTATTAAAAAAAACAACAAAAACAAAACAAGAAGAAAACCAAAACACATTTTATAGTCAAAAGGAGACAGAAGAAATCAAATGGTTGAAGTGTAAGATATTTAGTTTGACAGAGCTCATCTTCTTGCTTTACATAGTGGTTTAACACATTAGGTTGCTCAAGGATGTGACTTGTGCAATTCAATTACACTTACACCCTCAAAAAACAGAACATTCTGACACATTGTCTGAAATTATAGCATCACTTTTTTTGTTATTTCAACTACTAAAAATAAGCCACAAGAATTGTCAAGCTATTGAGGAGATGGCAAGGCGCTGAGAATAAGTAACAGTTCTACACATGTAGGTTTGTTTTCTTTTGCTCCTTCTTTCCTAATAACTGCTTTTACTACTTGAATTATTTAATAGTTTTTATCTATAGGGAATCTCCAATATTTCAATTTTACTTGAGGTCACTATCACAACTGATCTGTATGACAAAGTTCAAATAGAATTAAAAGCTACTTACCTTTAAGTAATTTTTAAAAACTTTTGCATCAGGCTGCTGAAGTGCTTGACAGAATTCCTATAAGAGAGAATAAAGAAATACTAAATAAATAAATAAAGCAAGAAGACAACCTTAGATATATTAGGAGCATATGTAAAGTCATTGATATGTAAATCCATTGATATTAGTTTCTATTTTTCCTAATGTGCAATGATAGAAAACCCTGTTATAAGTAAAATGTTATAATAGGCTATAACAGCTTGAATGCCTTCTGATGTGGAAAAAAAAAAGTATTTTCAATTACAGGATATGACAATCAATTTTAGTCCTGCTTCTGTGTATTCAGCTATCTATGAGGACTGCAAACAAGGAAATTCTAAGCCTTGAACTTTTCCAGTAACTTCTAGTGGTTTTGAAATGAATACTTCAGACAAACGTTTGCACTTAAGTATTATGTAAACACTGTGATTCTAGATTACAGCAGAATATATCCGTCACTTGAAAAAGTTCTAATCTTGAACCAGAAAACGTCAGGACACTAGCAAGAAATAATACTTGATCCTTGCATATATTTAACATCACTTAAAAGTTCTTATAACATGTATACTTGTCTAATGGAGCAAACCCAATTACTACAGTATTCAAATTAGATGCAATTAAAATCGTCAGTTTTCATCTGACAATTTCTTCATGGTAATGCTTACCATAAGGCTAGCCATGCCTAATGTTGAGACGATGATTAGGTGTGAAGTTTCACTTTTGAGAGCCCTCTTGCACTACTCCAAAAGAAGCACATAAACCCCCCATGTGATGCTGTACATCATTTTTAACAGCAGAGCTAATGCTGCGGCTTAAATTTTTGTAGAGCTGGATACAGCCTTTATCATCACGCCTTCTAGACCTTAATCATTCTTCGTTTTACTTTTGAGTTATTACTCTAGGTATTCTGATACTTCTTCCTCAAGCTAAAATTCAAATTAAAAGTAGGAAGATGGCTTAGATAATCACATGCACTGGACTCTTTTGTGCAAGGCAGTAACTATGCTAACTCAACCCTATTTTGAAGTGCAGTATCAGAATATATTTTCCTGAGGGATAATAGGAGGTTAACCTCTCAATTCATTTTCTTCCCATTTAACATTTACGATCATTAAGAGTCTTCCGAACATTCTTTTAGGAATCCCTACCTGAATTATCTCAGGAGCTACTTGCAAAGAAGGCAAATACTCTTGCTGAAGATACTGAATGCACTCAGGGCCCTAAAGAAAAGCAGGACACAGGCTGTTCAAGTACATTTTGATACAAACATGAAGTCATAGCCCTATACTGTATGCTACAGGAGAGTGTGAAAACAGGTGGTTTACATGGCTTTTACGGAGAAGTTATGCATATCAAATACCAAATGCTCAGATTTTTCCAGCTGTTAGCAAATAAAAAAGATTTCTCGACCTCTACATTAGGGATTCTACTGCAATTTGTTTATCTTTTCTTAAATAGCAGAAGAACGCACTGAAAGTTCTGCTGAAACAAGAATTACAATACAGCCAAGTTTGTGACATGCCAACTGGAAAAGTCAGTTAAGTAAGAAGGCTCTAATTTCGCTCTAATGAAAGAAAAAAAAAAAACTTGGCAATTTATATATTACATTTCTTTTAACATTGGCTGTGCAATCTGGGGTGTACTAAGTAATAAAATGGAACTTCCAAACTTTTGAGAGAAGCAGCCAGACAGGTCTGTTTTCGTTAACACATTAGTTTGTTTTCTTTATCTCCGTTTATCAGATACCTCTCAGCACTAGAGGGATTACTGTACACTGGCAGTATACAAACATCACCAAATAAATCTACCAGGGGAAGTGAATGGACTTCATTAATTCATACACAAGTTATCCTAGAATATAACTTTCTTGTATTTGTATCAGTAGCATTAAAAAGAAACAGTATTTGTAACAGGACATTATTTCATTTACCAAAGTTTGCTTTCCTACAGATTTATCTCTTCCTTGCTTTGAGGAAAAAGGAACAAACTCAGAAGCTCTCCTCAATGAAAAAACAATTTCTTTTCTGCTGGTTTATAACTCCTTACAGTTTTTGTGTAGTTTAACTTTCACTTGCATTTGACAGAAAGGTTAGTCAGCAAGTTAAAGGGTGTAGCAGGAGACAGTAACAGGTGCACAGAAACTGTTTCATTTTCCAAGAACAATGGAAATATTGTATTTAGTCATTTAACAAAGCAGAATTCATTTTTTCCCCTAAGTGTTTTTCAATCTAGTCTCCTACACATTGAAATATACTTTTAGTTTTCACATAAGTACTCTACAGTACATCTCTGGTTACTCTTTTATGCCAGTTTAAGTACTATACTGGCAAGTGAAAGAATGCCAGTTGACTAATTAAGCACAGTAACAATCAAGTGAGCAGATTTTTCTTCTCAATGAAGAGTCAATATTCTATTATTTAATGTAAGAGCAGTAATTCACTCTAGTATCCAAATTTTAGAAGTTGGTAAAAGCACTAGATAGAAAACTGCAAGCGTTACTCCCTGCAAAGCATTATGAAACTTACCCTTTTGAGATGAATTGTTTTCAATGTCACTGCACATTCTGATAAAGCCTGCAATATAGCATATAACATTAGATTGTTCCATTAGTCTGTTGGTCAAGTATTTAAATTCAAAGAACCCAACGAGGCTCAAAACAAGGGCTAGTTCATGCCATCATTCCCTCATTTTCTCCCTTTCACACAATACTGAGCCTCGACCTTCCAATTTTTGTTCCACTCTAAGCAGAAAAATTTCTGTCATAGCTGAACTCAAAATGAATTGAAGAGCAGCCACCTGTATGTGCTCACTTTCACTGAACATTAATTAATAAGTAATATAGGTCAATGTTAAATACTCAGATCTGCAATACTCTAGCTTCATTTTGAGCATAGATGAACAACAGAATACAGTACCACAATATCCAATAATTACTCATCGAGGTACCTCAGTAAAAAACATATGGGACTTTATTTGTGACACAACGATCTTTGATACCGCATGGCCACTCTAGGTTTCTTAGCTTGAATTCACCCCACAAGAATTAAAGAAGGAAAAAAAGATGTCCAGAATACACACCAGTACTGTCTGGGCATCTGCCAAGTCAAACGTCTGCTTCAAAGGTGCTAAGAAACACGCAGGAACAATGTGCTTGTAGACAAAGTCTGCAAAACCTACTGGTCCATCTTTACCTCCTGCAAAGCAAAAATAACATTCCACGTTCTACTATTGATTCATGGTTAGAGGCAGCTGCAAAAGAATTATGAAAAGATGAGTCTTACCCCAAAGCTCCACCAACTTAGAAAGAATAATAAAACAAGTCTTCTGCGCAATAGGATCTGGGTAATCCACTGCTCCCTGAATGACAGTGAACAACACACGTTCCACATGCTCTGCACCTTAAACACATTAAAATGAGCTTGTCATTCCAACCTGCAGCCTAAAGTGTTTCTGTATTCTCACACTATTTTATATAAACACCAAGCTGGAAGACATGCTTGAACTTCAAAATAGCTCTTTTTTGCACATATCTCAAATATTTTTGGGAAGTTTCCCCTACAATGCAAGACAACTCTTATTTAGGTTAAAATCGGGTTTTTTTCCTTTGTTTGTTTCTTGCCTTGTTTTTTCCCCCCCTTATGTTTGGGGAATTTAATTGCTCTTCTTGCCTTTAACACAAAGGTGAGGGGGGTACTTTGACCTGCTTACAAGTTTTTTCCTCTCTACCCAAACCCAGTAGAGTTAATGAAAATTCAGCAGCACTGAAGAAGTCTTGCAGTATGTGGAAACATACTTTTATCAGACTTGAAATTTCTGTGCTGTGTCCACACTTATTTCTGTTTGACTCCTTTATAAAATTTCTTGCCCCATCACAACTACCAAGTGCCTCTTTCAAGAGAGCTCTCACTACTTCTTAATACCACCCTTTACCATAGATATTACCATTATTTTACAATGGGTGAGGAAAGGAATTCTGAGCTCCACCTACCAGATTAGTCACTTTAAAGCTTCAAGTCCTTAGCCATTTTGATGGAATAAAAACCTAAAAGAACTACTTAAACAATCAAGCAACTGGATACACAACCTTGAATTCCTGCTACGAAAAGTGCTAATTTGCATTTGGCCACTAACGGTGAGAAAAACCTTGTAACTACATATATAATAAGTCACATGATGCCTTAAAACATAGATAACAAATCAGGTTATAATAACACTGTGGAAGTTACTGACATGTCGTTCAGTAAATGAACACCACAATAAATACTGGCAGCTGTGAGTGGTCTTGTCCAACAGTCTAAAAATTGCTATATTGTATCATCTCCGATTCACCACACACAGTGATGCATAAAGATGTATTATACATCACTCTTGCCCTTACAGACACAGTGATCACATACAAGGTGAAAAGATCAATAGGAAGAACGTGCCTGTAATACCTGAATTTCACAAACCCAAATTCCTGCACAGGAAGTAACCTCAATACTGTATTTATATTAGTCCATCTTACCTTAGAATAGTTATTAGTACTTGACAGGAACTATGCTAATGATGTTAGGAGACAAAGCTTAGATGTCAATAACCATAGTACTGTCCTCTGAGAAACTGAACTACTTACCTTGATTAGCTATGACTTCACTCATTCCACTGCCAGTTACTGTCTGCAGAAAAGCAAAGTAACTCCTCCGTAACATTTGTTTTTCTAAAGCAGCAGACTGGTCATTTTCTTCTGCTGGAAGGAGCAACACCTCAAAAATTGCATGAAGTAGTGGCATAAACATCTGCTGCAGAAAAGGTGAAACCTGTGTCTGTGGAGGTTGGAAGAGGGTATCAATTCAAACTGCTATAGAAATTGAAAATTCCCAAATTCAAACTTAAGCTTGTTATAATTTTCAGCTTCGATTCACTTTTAAAGATAGTATTTTCATGTACCAACTACCTATTATAAAGTGAGTCATATCAGGGCCACTATGAACATTATCGCATCTTGACTTACACACCATCTATGTCAAGTCTTTTGCACAAAAATACCCCGTCCTATCTAGTGTCATTCTAAGCAAGAACAGAAGCTTTTTCAGGATTTCTCATCCTTCTGTTCAGACAAGACTCTATTTCAAATTCTCTGAAATACCAAGGAGGGCTATTGCAAAGTCACTGTAGTTACAGAAAGCGCATCTCCAGGATATTAAAACTGTCAAGTATGTCACCTTGTGTAGCATATCTTTAAATATTGCTTAAAGAAAAATTTTTCCTGAGCTGAAATATGATCAACATTACAGAATAAACATCCTTCATGTCCCACTTGCAGTAAGAAGTATATGTAAGGGCACTAAATTAGTCAAATGGTTATGAATTGAAAAGCTGAATGTGTGTGCTATTCAGTCACACCCTAGAGTTCCATAAAAAGGCAACTCATATGTTCATTTCTTAATGCTTAAGTAAGGTTTTATCTTTAATTTTCTCTTTACTGTGCGTTGTATGTACTCAAGGTGAGACTACTGAAACTAGGATTTTTACTTTAACATATTATAAGAAGAATGTTACAGTACCATACAAAGTCAAACATTACACCTGAACATGGTATTTGTCCAGTCTTGCTCCTGTGACTTGTTTTTACTTTCTTTACCTTACACAGACAAAGAGATATCAGCAACACTTTAACCCCTGAAAAGCTTATGCAAAATCATACCTTAAACTTAGCTGTTATTTGGTTTATAAGAGGAATGAATTCTTGGAGATCTTTTGCCTCGCAGTCTTTAAGCATGTGTTCAGAGGCAGAAGGAATGAATGGAAGAACTTCTTCCTCTAGACAAATAATCATGCGGTGAAGGAAAGTGCGGACGCCACTTCTCAAAACTTCCTTTTGTAACGGACAACTGAGAGCTGGCAAAAATGTTTGTAAGCAGTCCAGATAAACCTCTGAGCAGCCACATTGTTTTACAGTTTGCTTATTGCTGAAAGCCTTGCTGGTTCGGCTGTAAAAGCAATACACCGAGTTTTATAGAAGCTCACATTCTAATACAATGAAGAAGCAGTAACACCAAGAACAGCTTTAAAGCCTGGGCACTAAACTAGAATATTACACGTCATGAAATGAGAGCCAAACACTGGAAATAACAAACAGGATTATTTGGTGTAAAGTAGCTACTATTTTCAGAGAATTATAATGGTTTACAAACAACATATGATTAGAATAGCTCCATGCAGTTCTTTAAGGAAGGGAATAGATACTGGTTCATTACAAACTCAGTCAATATTCTCTACGTTTATATCCACAGCAGCCTTTTGTAAAGGCATTTAACTCATTTGCTGGGCTATTATGAGAAATTCTAGAACAACTGATTTTCCAGGTCAATAAAGCACAGGTAGAAACCCAGCCTCCTTCTCCCAATAAATCCTTTATTTTTCCTTTTTACTTAAACCAGAGACACAGAGTCGATGTGCTGTACCTACCTAGCAAAACCAACGGCATGATTGAGGCAGTCAGCCAGTGCCATCTGTCTGTCCTCATCTTGTGCCATCATCAGTTTTTCTAACAATACTTTGAACTTCTCCATCAGTGGAGTCAACAAATTCCTCATTAAAACCTGTTTTCTTTCCGCAGAGTACTCGCTGTTAACTATTAATACTCCAGCTGTTTCATAAATGAAAAGTTGATCATCACTGCTTAACAGAGCCTGGTAACCATTTTCCTAAAACAGAAGATAACAGGTGCAATGTACTAAAATGTCCTTTATCAAAGTTGTCTCCTCAAAGTTTAAAGTTACTACTCTTTCTTTAATCATGCCTAAGTAATCACTATAGTACATTTACAATAGTTTTATTCTCTTATTAGGTATCAAGTGCAGATAAAAACAAAGTTGAAGGAATAACTATTTTTATACAATTCCAACAGATAGTCTTTTACACATACACATCTCCAGGTTGTGCTCCCAGAAACCCACATAAGCAAGATTATTAAAATTAGCTACAAATATAAGCATGTGAGTGATCTTACATCAAAAAAAAAAGCATAACAATTATTTGTGTTTAAATACTTGTTTGCTAACCTTAGGATTCACAAAGTACTCAGGCACATCCATGAGAAAGTGCAAACCCTGTTTATTACAAAAAAATACTACAAATACTCACAGGAGGAGAAAGTTCCAACAGGTCTTGTATTCTGTTCAGAACATCTTCAATAAAGGGATTCATTTGTTTACTGAAGTAAAACACAAGTACATAACACTCTTCAGAAACAGGCATTTTTACAAGTTTCCCGGTGTTTTATTTAAGCTGTAAAAGCTAGACACTACACTACCTTCTCAATACAGAACTCCCTTTCAAATATCAAAACACTGTTGTAGAAAAATCTGGTTTACAGATACAGTGCTTGAGGCAGGTCAAATTGATACATGGCATAGTGGTAAAGAAACATTTCTTTCTTTCATTTTTTTTAAATCAAAACCATCTTGGAGCCTCTCCTGCCTCTACATTAAATACATTCTTGTAAAGTAAGACTAACAAGACTGTCTGAAGGGCTCCAACACACTGAGGAAGCTACATCAGTATAACTTCTGTAATTATTCAGACTTTGGTCAGATACAGGGATGAGTGACTTCTTGGGATTCTCAAAAACTGTGATGTACAGAAGGGCTGCGTATGGTAAATTCTCGTGCAATTTGCATGTGTTTGTATCAGCTTTACTCACTTAAGAGACTTGACAAATCTGGAAAAGAGGTAAGCTGTTCGACTTCGTACTTTGGGACTCGTGTGGCGAAGACCACGGTGATCTAAAAACGCCATCTGCAATCAAGAAAGTATCTCAGTCTTAGAATCCCTAAACAAGGGGGGAAAAGTTAATAATCCAACAATTTAAGAAACCCAGCTTTAGTGACCTTCAGAAAATAAGTTTACTAAGGCTGAAGAACTTACATAGTCTTAGCTAGTAAAAAACGTGAGATAAAACTTACTAGAACAGTTGGAATGTGTTGAGGTTCAACAGCGAAGAATTTTTCATATCTAACGACTGTTTCAAAGAATTCCAGGGTCACTGATGTATGTTGATAGGCACTAACACCAGAAGTCACCAGCTACGAAGAGAAGCATTAGCAAGTTAGGACTTTAGCCATTTAATCACACCACACTACAACGTGACACGCTGGTAAATAACATGAACCTTTTGAACTGGAACATTCCAGTCCTCAGTAGTATTTTTAAACAGCTCCCACACCACTCATGCTTACTGTTCGCATCATGTCTTGTAACGCCGTAGCTTTTGTAACGTCACCAGAGAAGTGAGCACCATGAGACACAGGAAGAGCCTCAGCCAACATATACAGCAGCCTTATTGCTACTTCTACTTCCATAAATCGCGTAGTCTGCCAATTCCTAGAGAAGGAATACGAAGATCATGTTAGCCTGGAGTAGCTTATGAAATAGTCACAGTTCTACCAGGCCAAGATTTTCTTCTTAGTCAGATGCACAGCGTAAAGAGAGCAGATTTAAACTAAGGAAAAGACTCTAAGACCTAGGCAGCATTTCAGGATGCTTCTGGAAAACTTTATCCAAAATCACAACACCTCACCACTAGAGCTGCCAGTTTTTTTAAACCAGTTTCAACTTGAAAGCTACAGATTTCTTGAAGTGCTCATTTAGGTACAAACCCACCTAACCACACAACACACGCACAAGCCATTCAGCTTCACTTAAAGGGTTCACTGAAGAGCCAAGGAAGTCATCAACAATACTGGATTCCTAGTCCAGCAACTAGTAGTAATGTTTCTTTATTTAAATACATAGTTTCCAGGATTGGTTCTGCTCTTTTTGTAAAAAATACGTTACTTCTGTTTCTTTTCCCTATCCAGCCTTCATTTTCTGATAGCAGTAATACATAAAACTATTTGCCACATCTCAAAAAGCACTTCCTTAAGGTGTAAAGTGAGCACTTGTCCAAATGGCTGTTGCTGTCTAGATAAATGACAAAGATCAAGAAAACTCTCTAGGGGGAAAAAAAAAAAAAAAAGAAAAACCGCTGCCATTTAAGGTTACAAAAAAGAAAGCTTTTTCTTGCTCAGCAGCTGAGTAAAAGATTATACAGTCATATTTATCAGGAAGTTTAACAAACTCATTCAATCAATTGGTTTTGCTTACTACATCGTATTTATGTTTATGACACTTTCAAAAGGCAAATAAAGTTAAAGGCATCACGTAAACAAGTTAAAAACTCCAACTTACTGAAGTGTAGTGTTAAAAACTCTGCGGACAGATGCCAACAGTAACTCTGGTGAGACCTGAGCAAGTCTGTCCAGCAACAGTTTCAACTGTTTTCTGTACTCCACAAACATTGCTTCGTCTTCACCCTACAAAACATTTACACGTCAACGAAGCCTGTATTTTCATGTTTAAATTCATCCACAACCATTTTAGACAATTACACTTAAACCAAAAACATGTACATACAAGAACAGTATACCACATTCAGAGAATCCAATAATGCTCACCCTATGCTCTTGCAACATAACAGCAGGCTCCTTTTTTGGCTGGTTCTAATATGCTGACATGCAGTGCATTCAGTCCAGAAACGTATTAAAAAGGCTTTCCAAACTGAAAACTAGCCAGAAGTACAAGAAAGAAAATGCTCTTGGCAAAGTCTTATTGACCCAGTTCTTGAAAATTGACTCATAGATGTTCTTTCTCAGCATCTAGCTTAGTTTTAAAATTAAACTGATGGAAACATTTATGATGGACTCCATACAGTTTAAGTTAACCTTTTTAGGACTACAGCTCTCTGAACAGCCTGAAGCAAAACAAAGTCTGTCTAACGTATTCAAAAATCATTATTGCTGGTTGACAGAGATGTAAGCATGGGAGGAAAGTGAAATCAAAGACATTCCGCCTCATTTAGCTTATTTTGTCATGGTTTGACCATCTAAAGTAGGTCAAGCAGCATCTCAAAAAGTTTCATTACACAATGTTTCTCAAATCTTTTTGCAAGACAGAAGAGACGTGCAGAAACATGTAAACTCACGCTGAACAAGCCAGCTAACAGCACAGCTGTATTTGTCTAGGAATAGTTCTGCACAAATCCAGCCAGAAATATTCTGTTAGCTGAAATGGCTTGAATATCCCTTTACCATGCTGTTTTGTCCTATATAGACATCCCTGAGGTTAAAAAAAACCCTTTCCACATGGGAAAAAAAATTCATCCTACGGACCTTGGCTCCTTACCTAGAAATTCTTCATTGACAAAAAATATGGAACTTAAAAGCATGGGCCAGTTAGACAAATGCAAGTTAAATTACATTTAGTAAAAGTACTCCTGTAACACAATACCTCATTTTCAAAGTTATATTCTTCATCATACGTCAACTTCTTCATAACAGCCAACATGATTGCCTAAGATACAAACAAGCAGAAGCAGACAAGTGATAAGAAGCAACAGTTAAAATCATATAGTAAAGGAAATGTTAAAGCAAGTATTAAATGTTTACAAATATTTTGAATCCTATCTGAACCATTATTTTCAGAGGTTCAGAATTAAAACAAATGGATTGTATCCAAACAATACACAGCATAGAGGGCTCCAAGCTCTAGGTCTCTGCCAGCATTATCTGGCTTTGTTTCCCGCTTGTAATCAGTGCTCTTTGGTTCACAATGAAAATAATTAAGATGACTGAACAAGGCAGAGGAAGTCAAACAGGTTATCGAAGATCCTGTTTTTGAGGGACAAGTCAGCTTAGCCAGAATGTTCACTTATCTAATATCTCAACATCCGTGAAAGTGGTTTCCTGGGACAGGTTCGCAAGCCGAATTAATTCAGCAAAGAAGCCAACAGGAGCAGCAAACGAGCAAGAAAAGCAAAACAATTCCTTGACAGCAGCAAGAAGTTGTTAGATCAGTTAAGGCACTGATGCGCAATTTCACCTTAGTAGGGACTTGTTCCTAAAGTCCTAAAACAGAGATAAAGGCTTGATCTTGTCTCTGCTGAAGTCTCAAACTCTAAATGTATCACTTTGCTCTTACTAAGTATTTACTAATTCCATTTTTTAGAAATCCAAATTCATGTTTAAAATACACGGAGTACTCAATTCCACTCTTCCTTTCCAGGATGGATAGAAATGGACTGACACACAGTTAGTGAAAACACGTGTTGAAAAATCCACTATATTTGAATTTTCACTTTAGTTTGTTCTGGGAACCTACAAAAACATGTATTAAATCTAAATATTCCAAATAGACAGAAAGCTATTCTACGTGATTAAAACTGAACTATACCATAAGCTTATTATAAGAAATGGGCTCACTGAATATTAGAAAATACTCAGTAGAATTATAAAAGGCAGTTGATCAACATTACAGAGTACCTCATCCCTATACCTACTACAGGTGAAAAAACAAATTTGTGTCTTTTTTTTCATATTGGTTAAAGTCAGTAATCAACAGCTTTTATATGATGCTATTCATACTAGCAATAACTTGATTAGCATTTTGCTACTCTTATCCAGTACTAGAGGTTCTGAGCATAGGTAGCCATAAATTTCAGACAAATAATCAAATAAGAGAACAAGGTAAATTTTAAAAAATCCAAGCAACTAACAAAAACCAAAACAAATCACCTACAAAACTTTTGACACGTTAATCACAGTTGCAAATTTTTCATCTTAAGCACAAAATCTGAAGTTCTTTAACACCAAAAAGGATCAATGAATTAAACTTAGGTTACTGAGGCGAAATTCTTGGTGATCTTGCCCAAATAGACACTTGTAATATTTTAAGAACATAGTCAAAGAGTAAGAATGAGATCAGGCTTTCTACTGACATCAAGCATCAGCATAATCGATGAAAAGTGTCTGCTTCTTTGTGATATGCTTATACCCAGAAACACTTACAAACACCTGTCATTTTAAGAATTAAAAATGTGATCCTGCTGAGAAGGAAAAAATAAGGACTTCAAATGTACAATAAAACCAGATCCCCTTTTTTCCTGTTCAAATAATGAACAAGCTGAAAGTGAGAATGTAGATGCAAAACTTTAAAAGAATCTGGTAAGTGCACAATTTAAAGCTTAAGACAGACAACAATACAACAATAAGAGTTAGACTATTTCCAAATGCTTTCTTATTATGAGTTGGATGAAAAGGATTGGTATGATTGCTTCTCAGTTTAACATGTATTCTCAAGAAGCACTCAGTAAAATGAAGAAATAATTATTAACACCCAAGTTATTCAGTATGAAAGCAAGTTTAACAAAACAATGGATTTTGGGACAGTAACACATTCAAATTTTACATGCCTTAAGTGCGCCACAGTAGTAATTCGGTTTGATCTAGTTATAAGAACAAAAGGGACATAGTAACAAAAATAAGAAGATTCCGTGATGTTATCAAACTCTTCTTATTGTGTTACCTCATCCAATTTGAACAGACATTATACAAAATCAGATCAAGATAACCTAGAGTACAGTTACCCAAATCTAACTTTTCACATTAAAACAGGTACAGAATTCAGTTTTGTCTGAAAACGAATCACAGCTGTCAGACGTGTGAAATAACAACACAATACCTGCACCAATCTAACCAGCTCAACATCTAAATTAGTATATCCACACTGGTGCAGAAAGGCCATAGTGAAAAGAAGTTTAAAAAGGAACTGTGCTGAAAAACACAAATAAGTTTACAAATGTATGCAAATTTTAGTCATGAAACTTAATGCTATATACGAACTCATGTATATGAGTTATGTATAGTTTAAAGTAAAGCTTAACATTATAAGTACAACTGTTACATTTGAATTGCAGTTTCTTTCATAAGTTTAACTTATGATACTATCAAGGCTTGAATTTTATGGCAACCTTTCCTATATTTTTTCCTATCCTTTAGAATTAGAGCAGGTTTTAATAAAAAATACAAATATTTAGGAAAATAACCTCTTTTATCTGATTTAAGAACATTTTATCAACAGAACAGACTGTATAGGAGCTTACCAACATATGCCTAAAGGTTGCTTGGGAAGCCCAGCTCTAAAATAGCTTTCACCTCCATATACAATTCAATATCATAGACGCATAGAGTGGCCTAAGCTGGAAGGGACCTCAGAGATCATTTTAATCCAGCCTCCCTGCCGCCAGGGACGCCCCCTCTCGACTAGATCAGGCAACACATGGGGACCAGACGGGAATCGAACCCACGACCTTGGCGTTGTTAGTGCCACGCTCAACTGACTGAGCTAACTAGATCCCTAATATAGGTTTACTAGTCAAAGAAACAGCTGTAGTTACTTAGCAGACAACAGAACATATTGTCCTTATTTTTAAGGCTTCCCTCCTATTTTAAAATATATAAATAAAACACAATTTGTTCCATCAAAATGAAAGATTCTGACCCAATGCATTCTTGAAAAAAAGAATCTCTAGTAAAAAGAAAATACTTACTTCTACATTAGCTTTTTGTTGGTCTGAAAGTGCAGAAAGCTGTAACATAAATTTCAAGTGTTATTTTTTGCAAAGTAACTCCTTTATTACTTTCTAATAAGAAATGACACTTTTGCTCTTTTAACAGCCATATGATCTGCAAGCCTTCTTTTCACTTAACATGATTTAATCTAGTTCATTTAGATTTCTAAACACTACAGAAATAGCATGACTGCAGCCATTAAAGATACTGAATGCTAATTGGTCAAAAAAACCTATTCTGCACATCAGCTTGCATATATTCCTGCCTCAAAAAACCCCCCCCAATCAAATTAAACCCTATGTCAAAAAGTGACATTAAGTTGAAGCCAGATATATTTACTTGTTTCAGGATGTGAAGGTAGTCGTAACAAAAGCCGATGATATTAGATGAGATGTCGTCGTCTTCGTGAATCAGCAGTTGCAACATGAGGGCCACTTTTGCTTCAATAGCTTGCAGAGTGTCTTGAGCACTCTTCATATCACCACTTTTTATCAGTTTAGTCCAACTAGCTATTAATGCTTGCCCCATCCCATTGACCAGCTTAGAAAATCTGGCCAGAAAATCCACATCATCTTCCTGCAAGAAAAGACATCTGATTACTAGCAGAGCTCATGTTTAAATGGCACGAGTCTACAGACTGTGCTACCCACATCTAGCATGTTTAAATAAAACCAACATTTGTTTCCTAGCCCGAAAGTACAATTTCTGGTTCATCTTCCTCGGGGAATGGAGAGAGAAAAATTAAATCAATGCCATATTTAGCTGTCCTCCATTATATAAGAGTAGCTTGTGCTTCATCTCTTCAGTTTGTCTCCCTTCTTCACAACAAGAAGCACATTCTAAATAAAAGCAGCAGCGCATCCCTACCAGAAATTTTAGGCTGCACAGAGGAAAATCTTTTTACAGGAAAACTTCAAAGAATTAACAGCTGTAGCTCACTTCAGAAATACTGATAATGAGTAACTTTCAGTACTGTCTCTAAGAGCAAGTTAAGGTTAAATATCTATAGCTTGCTTTTGCAGAAATACATTGACCAGAACTGAGAAATACCCCTAGACCAGTCATACCAAAGAGATGCCTCATAATTGTACAAAAGAAGCCAAAGCATAGTAAGTCTTCCTTGGAAAGACTGAAGTAAAATTTTTAGAGGAAGACCTCCTGAACTGATGAATGCACATTTTATGCATTTTAGAAGGATTACAAATTTGACAAAGGCTTCAAAATGAAGAGATAACTGCCCTGCAACCTGAAGGACTTTGTAAGGACTGGTTCCTCTTTTTCCACGGCAGGTGGCAAAGAGTTGTTCCCTAAAGAGGGCAACTGCCAGGGAACACGCGTTTGGTTAGTAGGTATATTTTTCCAACTCATCAATAAGATTTTCAAGCCTCACAATGTGATGGTGCAGACATGTAGAATAGCATATGTCCTTCAGAAAGGCCTCTCCGCTATCTAACTATGCACAGTTGATTTAATATATCACCCTAAAAAAAAAATCTACTTTGGCTACAATACTTATTACAGAATCATTCAGAGGAGAAGATTCAAGGCAACAAAACACAGAAGCAGCATTAAGAGTAAACTGCACAACATGCTTCCAGCAAGAAATGAAGGAGTTACATAATACCTTGGTTCTAAAACGAAAAACTCACACTGAGGACAAACGAAGTAGAGCATTTTAAATGAATACAGAATATCAATAACACACTGCTAATTTAAGTACGAGAAAACTAAGTGTTGAGCTTTGATGCAGAAGCATAACTAATTCTCCCTAATCTGGAGACTTAGTTTTATGCTTTCTGTTCATTTGCTTATTTAAGAACTGTCAGAAATCTAAAATTCAATACACAAACCTGATCAATACTGAAGAGGCCAGCAGACTGCAATACTTGACACAAAGATTCAACCAATTTCGTTTTATCAATTGGGTCCATTCCCTTATTTACAATTTCAAACAAACAATCACAGGCTTCTTCCCGCAGAACTTCCACAGACATGTGACCTAGCAGCATATTTATAAACCTTCAGAGAAAAAAAGTTCATTACTATATTTACACAGTAGCATCATACAGAAACTCCATGTTATTTGTGTGCATATTTGCAACGGTTTCTTTGTAAAAGACACTTTTAAAGCCTGACTAAACACGGCATTTTGTACATTTTAAGCAGAACCCAGCAAATTGTGTAGAGTCTATTTTGGCCATTGTATCGGCTTGGTTTGCAAAGTCAAACACTCTACTAAAACCACAAAAACTCCAAAGATTTATATAAAGTCCTTTGTCAAAGATAAGTTTTAAAATCCGTTTGATAGAAATACGGTCAGCATGCCATCAAGGTTATTTTTGCAGACATATTCCATCAAACCCCTCTTACCTTTCATTGGCTATCAGGCTCAAATCTATCCAGGACACATAAGCTCCAACTACTTCAAGGCACTGGCATGTCAACTCTGAGTTATTATATTGATAGTTTTGTAAAATTTGGTACCATGATTCCACCAAACTTGGAATGCACTGTTCCCTCATAGTATCTTTTAGTAAGGTGTTCCTACGAGCTTCCTATCAATACAGAAAAAAGGATAAATCAGTCTCAACATACATTAGCATCTTGTCAAATTGGTAGCATTTTTGTATCCACTACCAGACAGCACTTGCCATAGCAAGGTAAATAAATCAGAAATCTAAAGAGAGCACTTTTTTTTTTTCTTCTTACAAGAAATAAAGTCAAAATACCCTAAGTTTCTGCTCTTTTTCTCTACCACAATGTCCAAACACTGAAAAAAAGGCTGACAAGGAGGGAAAAGTCCTCTAGGCCATTAAATGTATTTTGGGTGTTAAGACTCCTTAAAACAGGCACTAGAAGAAATTAACTTTTAAAATACTAAACTGGGTAACTCAGTCCATTAGTTTTTGTCTGTTAGCTCTTCAAGCAAGAACGACATCAAGTGAAACATATGAAACCATAAAAAGCATAAAACAACATATGGCTTTTAAATCTAAACTACTTAATGTCTCTAAGGCAAAGTTACTGCAGGAGAAAAAAAACCATCATCTCTACAAGTTTTCTGTTCTAATTAAAAAGAACTTTTGGGGAATTTAAAACAAACGTTAAAGCAAAATAATAACTTGCCTCTGATGTATGAACAACATCCCGGTCTACCAGCTCAGCATCAACAGCCATCAGGATTCTGAGGTACATATCCACACCTCGTGGATTAAGGTCAACTACTGACAGAATATCAAAAAAAAACTTGGGCCATTTTGTGAGATATTCAGTAACAAAAAGCAACGCAAAGACTTGTGCTGCTTTGTTGCGAATAAAGGTCTTCTCAGGCTGGGGATTCAGCATCTGGCAGAAACAAGATATTTTATTTATGTATTCTTCCTAAATTAGAGAAGAATCATATATGCTTGCTGATCTCTTTATAGTGATTAATGCGTTACCTCTCTTCCTGGCTGAGATCAATATAAAGCCTTTCCTTTCCGAGGGTTTTGAAGAAAATTTAGCTAAATAGTAACAAAACATGGAAAACATTCTCTCTAAGTGATACAGTTCTAAGCCTTTAATTCAGTACTGAGATACTGAGAGTACTATTCAAAAGACTAAAAGCTAATTTGTCAGTTTAGTGAAAGAAGCAAACAAGAACTTCCAGAAAATAAGCTACAGTCCTCTTGTAGCTACTTCGTGCCTACATCAGATGTTAGCTTTAAGGATAGTAAAGGAAGTGTCTAAATCTAAGCTCATCAGTGGTGGGGGTGGGGGAGGAAAGAATATCTGTCATAGAACGATTTGGGTTGGAATGAACCTTAAAGGTTATCTAGTTCCAATCTTTCTGCCACAGGCAGAGACACCTCTCGCTGTCACTACCAAACTCCCCCTCTCTCTCCTTCCCCTTTTTCTGTCAACTAAATGGAATACCTAGCCAGAAAGAGAAATTGAAAGCAATTTAATCCACTTCACAATGATCTGTTCTTTTCCAAGTTGTATTATATTCCATTTCCTACTGTTATATTTTCTACAAACAAAACAACTATGTTAATTTCTGATGCAGAGCTGGAATGATAAAAAGATAATAGCAGGTACAGGCAAGGACTTGTGTGATCAGCAGAGCCAATCGAGTGAGTTGACAAACTCCTGGATGCAGCTGCTACTACGTGTTCAGCTAGTCACTAACTTCACAAAAAAAGAGTAGCCAATGTTCTGCCATAATATTAACTGAGGAGTGATGCTATTAATCTGTAAACATTTGCTAGTATTTTAAGAATATGAGAGTTAGGTTAGGAGGGCCTTAAAAATAGAATTACTGCTCCTTGTCCAGATACTCAGGAACATCACAAATCTGCACTGCAACTTTCCAAAGGGAAGCTTTTAATATTCCTTATTTCACACACAAATAATTAAACCACATAATTATCTGATGTAAGAATCTTACGTTTAGTAAGAAGTTCAAGCACAGACTTCTCTATGACATCTATATAATAAAAAATTTCTAAGAAGGATCAGCATGTTAAAAGCTTTAACCATCAGATATCACGTATCTTCAGGAAGCCATCTTTAAACTCAGATGAGAGATTAAACACTTAGCCCAAACTCAATGCCTTATTTTAGCCAACTAATAAAGCTACTATGCAGGAGTGCTGTGAAGGGACATACCTGTGCTTGCAGCCATGTTATGAGTGTTTCCCTAATGAGCTGCTGCTGGACTTCAGTAAGTTCAGAGTATCTGAAAGCATAAGGATATCAAAATACAACCACTTCATTTCAAGCATAACATTCAGCAAGGCAAAACCTCATTTAATATTGCACACTAAAGTAAAAAAAAAAATAAAGAAACCCATTCTGAGACACTATTGCCTCCTATTTTGGAGCAGAAGCTAGAAATTTTTTGAAGGAAGGCTGCTCTACAAAGAACTGGACATCCTCATATGCTCAAACTTGTTTACAATACAGTGAAGACTGTCAACAACAAGCACAAGGAAGTCCTTTACTGATCAGACCTATAGTACATTTATTATCAGACACATTAAAATGAAAAAGCTTTACGTCATACACATAGTCTTAGCAAAATTTGACATCATACGCAGCCCTACCTCAAATATTACTCATAGAACATGTTCCTTCCCAGGACTACCAAAGCTGAGAACACTCTCTCTGCAATAGAGCTACCTATAGGTTTGGTACAGTTCCACAGGAATGACTGCTGACTGCGACTCCGGTGTTCCTGTCACAAGTAGCTATTCATTAAGAAGAAAAAAGCAACCCCACTGAAAATGCTCTAAGAAGTTAAGAAGCAGGAAAATAAAAGAAAACATACTGCAGGAAGCAGGTGACAGCAGTGGAACAAGCTGAGGGAGATGGACAATGAAGTAAAATCAGGTAAATAAAATCATGAAAAGTCTTTAATTTTTGCTCTGATTTGTAATTGTGAAAAATCACTTGCAAATATATCTTATTCCTGATCCACACAGTTAGTGTACTGCAATTAGTCGTGATGATATTCCAGAAGGCAGACACCTCTGCCTTGGTGTTTGAGTCAGCATCACGTAGCGCAAAGTTTGAAAAAAAGCATAGTTCCACGCAACAAAATTTATATTATTTCAAAGTATTTTTTCCTAAAATTATGATTCTATGAAAACACCACTGAGTGAAAAGACTAGCTTCTCTTAACATTGCTGCCATGGTTATCGAATGAATAGGGCCTTGTCTGAAGTCCAGGACTCTGTACTGAGCAAGGCTGCTGCTTGCAGGAATTTTTTTTTCCCCCCTACAAAAATCAGCAAGAGTACAGAGTAAGGCTTGAACCTTCAGAAAGGAATGGCTAAGTAAGTTTCAAGCAATCTTTGGTAATATGGTTGGGCCATACACAGGTATTAGACTAAGTGCATGCTGCAAGATGCCCCAAACCCAGCTGCTAAAAGCCCAACTACTCTCCTAAGAAAGTTTTTTGGAGCAGATTAAAGTGACGTCCATCAACATACCGAGGTGATAGATATCATTTCAAGTTTCTTTGTAAGCAAATTAAAAAGGGAAAATTAAAGTTCTATAATGGCTGGTGTCAAGAAATATTACTCACTTGAATTTAATTTGATGTTCCAGGACTTGAAAGCAAAAGAACTTGATGTGATCATCACTACAAAAGAAAAATCTGTTACTAGTGGCAATATGGGACAGTTTTCTGTGTATAAAAACATTTCTCAAATATTACAACCAGCTCATTCCTTTGGCAAATCAAGAATTACTGTGCACCACAGATAAATGCTACTGCTGCTATTTTAAAGCAAAAATGACAAATTGAACAGTAAAAATGAGTAACTGTTAAAATAAGATTTATATTTTATATTATTTTTATAAGTCAACAATTGGTTATGCTTTGATTTCAGTACTGAACATACAAAACTGCGATACCTATTGTATCCTGCCTCATAAAAATCTGTCAGGCTTCAATAATATGTCCATCAGTACACACTCAGTGCAAGTTGTACGTTAGTATGTCTTAAAGAGCAATGCTAAAGACAAAATGAGGCACAGATTAGGAAGGGACATTCCACACACTGTAAAATATACACGATAGTTTTTATCTTATCTAACAATTGTAACAGTCATAATGTAATTTGGTAAAGATTATAAAACATTTCTTTCAATTCTTGTGTGGTTTTGTTAATTACTGCATATTCTGTTGGAGTCAGAAGTTTTGATACAAAAAAAGCATTCATTATAAATTACTGTTGTTTTCAGGAGACACACATCTCCCAGTTTCCGTCCAACAGGAATTATTCTGTGAAACAGCACCAATCTGCTGAGATCTAAATACTCAACTTTGTGCAAAAATTAGCAGTGACTATACACTCTTTGCACCTTCAGAAATGGAATGGGTACTCCACAGCACAGGGACAAGGAACGACCTCTGAGATGGCTGCATAGAAAAGCCTATGGTCTCATACTGGGAAACTTTCACACTCCTCTCCTCCCCAAAATATAGCACTAGAACTCATTCAATTTCCCTGGACTTCATAGAGCAGCAGTCTTCAGGCTACTATACTAACACAGTTTTATTTATACATTGCTCTTCCTGGAAAGGCACTATACAGAAGCGAGAGATCAACTATGATACCATAAATAGTATGAAGACCATACCAACTTTCACAGCATATTTACAGTTTGTCTATTACTCTGTAGAGCTAAAACCAGAAACAAACAAATGAAAACAAGCAATGCTTCCTATCCCAAGTACCTGTATATACTCTGAGCCAATGCTTCTGCGCAGACTTGCCAAGCATCCTGAGATATCTTCAGCTGCTCAAAGTAGGCTAGGGCCTGCAAACATCCAAATAATTTAGTTTAAAAAATAACCAAACAAACTACAAGGTAAAACACCTCATTCACACTAAGAGTCACATTTAAACAGTTCTTCAAAAAAAACACAGAGTATTTAGATACAGCCAAGTACCTACATGGCTCTAATTACCATAATACAAGAGTGTTTCAAATGCTAATATCATAGGTACTCATTTCCACTTCACATTCAAGACAAAGATTTTTATTACTCGAATATAAAAGGCACAGAATCAGAAATGCTGAGGTTAGAGAGGACCTCTGGAGAGAGGGTTGACCAGAGGAAGTTGCTCAGGGCCTTTCCATTTAGGCAGAGGCCCACATCCAAGCTAAAAATATTTATACAAATTCTAAAGAGAAATTAGATTTAGATTTTTCACTGTAACTCACAATTTTTGTTGTAACACCTTGGCTGTTTACAGCACCTCAAACTCAAGACATTCAAACACTGATCACTTGACAACTGTCAGTTTATGAATCTATTACAGAGACTGGAAAAAAACTCCAACATTTTAGGTAATAAGTTGCTTGTCAGAACTTCTAAACAGCTTTTAACAACACCTTAATCCAAGTGCTTTAAGATTTAGGGTGGCCTGTTACACAAAACAGTAAATTTGATTAGATTAATAACATTATTTCAATACATGTATTTCAAGGGCTTTTTTTGGCTATTGAGTCTTTTTGGTTTTGCTTTTTAGCTCATAATTGTTCACACTCACCAAAGTAATTTCCCAGAATAATTATTCAGTAAATTGAAATAAGTTCCTTAAAACAGGACTACACTTTACTAGAAATTGTTTGATACTTCCTTTACATATTACATGATTAGTGAAAAGGTAAGTCACCTCTGACTAAATTTCAAAATTAGGCAGATTGTACAGTCAGTAAATCTGTGTGCTTCAAATATTATAGCGATACTTTATTACCAGAACACTAAAGATTAACTATATCCATCCTTATAAAAAGGACAGATTCCCATAACCAATATATTTAACAGGCTGCTTAGCAATACTAGGCTGCATTAATTCCTTTTTAATTTTCTTATATTAGTATCCTCATTTCTGGAAGACTTTACTGGAGGTTATGTTGTAGACAGTTGAATCAACCTGCTAATCAATCAGTAAACAGAAATACCTACTCATTAAACAGTTACATAAGCTATAATGTCTTTTCATAGGAGCATCTCTTATGAAATAACTGTTACCCACATACCAAGATGACTTTCTTAACCTACTCTGTACTAACAGAAGTTTGAAACACCATTTCATTAAAAGACACTAAAGGTAGTAATCCATTAAAATAATTTAAAAAAACCCCAAACACATCTGTGTATTAAAAGGGCAATTGCAAGCAACCTGCTGTTCTTAGCGGTTGCTTCTTATTCTGTAGGAACCTACCTAAGGAGTTGAGCAACAAGTGCAAATTGAAAGTACTGAAAAAGGGAGAGCCCAGAAAAATAAACTCTATGCATGTTAAGCGCAGCATTAGTGACACACAATCTTCAGCTTACATGCTTGTGACATGACTTTGTCACCCTATATATTGGTTAACCCCAAAAAGCCCCAAACCCCCATCCCTCCCCATGAAATTAAGAGGCTTTTGCAGTGGCACAGCACCCCCAATTATTAGAGAGATAAGTAAGTTAATTACATACTCGTTGTCTGAAGTCCGCATCAGCATTTGGGTTTAGCCCTAAAAGGGCTTGTTCATCCATCTCTATTGCTCTGCTTTTTGTCTCCTACTCCTAACTGGTTTGCCCACTTCTTCCAGAGGGGAAACTACGATCATCTGCAAATAGAGAAACTTTATTCGCTCAACAGAACAACAATTACAAGCAGGACTACAACCACCACAGAAGTTTGCCTGCAAACCTCTAACACAAACGTGAACGAGCATACCTCTGATACAGATATCAGTCATGTAATGAACTTTCAATAGTACTTAGGAAAATTTAGTGTGTCCATTTATTTTAGTTCTCTTGAAAAGAGTCAATAGCATCTTAATCAACAGATAAATTGCATGATGTGTACTTTTCAACTGAAAGGCTT
This sequence comes from Apaloderma vittatum, assembly GCF_000703405.1. Lineage (NCBI taxonomy): Eukaryota > Metazoa > Chordata > Aves > Trogoniformes > Trogonidae > Apaloderma > Apaloderma vittatum. Next base: position 27,936 of record NW_009737251.1, read on the forward strand.
GAACTCGTATTTCAAGTGTGCAGAGGTTTCAGCAAGATATGACATACGTATAAATCTGCTACTTAAATGATAGACCACTGTATTTTTCCCCACCACAAGCTACACAACTGCAAAAAAATCTCTACTCAGCTCTAATGTTGTTAAGAAGCTTCATAAATCCATTTATGAACTATTTCCCCTAGAGGGGCAAAGCCATTAGGAGGTCTTTCTTCTAAAGGAAGCACAAGAGAAGTGTCTTCAAAATTAACCACAAAATACACCATACTGATTTGTTAAAGTTTCCTGTTCCTACTAATGGGTGCTGACTTACTAGCAATGATTTTTATTTAGAAAACTCAATGCCCTAAAGATGATGCGCCTCTACAGGTTGTTCTGCAGATTTTAAAAAAAATTATACATACGTATACATTTGTCAAATATTCGGATGATGTTAAACAATGTGACAGGGCAAAAATCCTCTTCTCTTTCAAAGCCCCACCTCTCCCATGGGAATAGAGTTAATTAGGCCTCAAATAAGGTCTTGTTACATCAGTATGTAGGAGGTAGGGGAAAGGAAGACAGAGAAGAGGAAGAGACGAAATACAAAGACGCTGTGGTTTGAAGCTGCCTACATGCCTATAGGTGGAACCTCTGATTTCTTAGTACTGCGTGTCTTGTGCACGCTCTCCCGTTCACCCTCCCCCACTGGAAGAAATGTGGCAGTGACAACTGACAGCAAGATGTCTGAAAAGGAGAGCCCAAAATTTAACAGGCCAACAGACATTTCTATAAAACTCATTACAGAAGGCACTATAGGAAAATGCATCGTGAAAAGCAATTTAATAAGTAAAACTGAGTTAATACAAAAAAAAAAATAAAATTGCAGGTGGCAGCAGTACAAAAACCAGAAAATCTGGAACAAAGCAATGACTCGTGGCAAAAGGAGCTTCACGCACTGCCTTACAACACAGAGCAATCCTGCTCAGGGTCAAAACCTTTAGGGATTAAAGTTGCTCTACTGAGTCTTCTCCCTCTGCATCCCCAGCCTCCAGCTTGTTTTCCCCATAATGAACAGTCAAAGCAGACAGATTAAAACGAAGGTAAAATGCTGTGGGGAATATGTTTAGGTTTGTTTTCTTTTAATTTTTTTTTTTTTTTTTAGCATCTTTCAACCAGAGTCTGGTCCAGAGCTATAGAAATAAAACTACTCAATATAAAGGAGCATAGTTTTGGCCTATTTTCCTCCCGATATCACTACATTATCTGTCAAAAAACTAGTAAAGTTCTACACCTGGGCAACAAGTTTTGCTACTAAAGATAACTCAGCTCAAACATGTACTTGCTTCACCTGTTTAGCTAACAGCAATGCAAACCAGTTCTACTAATTTTGTCTATGCTACATGAGCATACTTAAGATTTCATCTTCTACTATATATCCAGAGTTTCAGCTTGATTACCCAACTCTATACGACAATTAATGAGACAGACTATTTGAATGAGCCTTTTAAGAAAGTCAGCAAAATAGCTTCTCCTGCTATATGGTTTTAGTTCAGCAGGTAGCTTTTCCACCACTAATTTATTTTGCCAGTCAGTTAAACTTCAAAAGCAAAATCAAACTGCAAATTTAATAGTACTTGAAGTTCACAAAATCTATTGCAAGATATATTGAGTTTTAACACTAAGTATATAAATAAAGCAAGCTTTATTTGAAAAAAAAAAATCAATAACATGAATAGTATGCAGCTGTGTAGAAAGTCCTGTCTTATTTAGGTAGAGATGCTTTTTTTGTTAAGCAGTAAACTATGGTGGGTATCACAGTCATCTTACTCTAATTAGGAGGGTGCAGCTCCCTAACAGTGAAGTCATGCAGGTATAAGCATCTCTCACCAGAATAGTTTACTGCCTTTCACATATCAAATACTTATAAAGACACTTGATAGTAGAGACTACTTTCATACTGGAAAGCAGGAAAAAAGATGCAGCCACACCTCATGTGGGGCAGATTAACAATACTAACATGGTGAAAGGTAACCTGGGTTCAGGTATACCCTAGCAATAAAAGCATTCAGAACACGTTAACTACAGATGCTAACCACAGAAACAATTAGTGACTAAAGAATGCTTCATTTATGGCACCATTCCAGGTATTTACAAGACTGTGATAGAACACAAGGAGATAGTGACACGCTTCCTTTTAATTCCCTCATTTTTTCTCTTTAATAGAACAAAGACAGTAGAAAGTCATCTTCCATTTTTCTTGGATCTCCGTTTTGCTTGCTGCTGATCCTGAACCTATTTACAGTTTCTCATGCTCTAGAGCCTTTGCGCTGATGCAACCTGCGGTTAAAACAAACAACTATGCAGCTCCAGCTACTTCGAGAACTTTTCAATCCGACTAGAAAGTTTTTCTCTCTGGAAGCGACGTACTGAGTCTCCATTTCAGGCACAGCCTTACTGGCCAGGAATTCCCCGTGAGGAGGAGGAGGAGGAGTGAGGCCTTCTTGCCCCTCCAGAGACTTGCTGGAAGAGCCCAGCCTCCCCTCGCTGGAGGAGCCAAGGCCGCTGCGTGGCTCCGCAGAGCAGCTCAGGTCATCGAGGCATTCGCACGTCCCACCGCGGTCACATCTGTGGCCAACACGCACCGGGGCCGCGACTTAACCCCTTCACGGCGCCTCCCCGGAGCCGCCACCGAGTGACAAAGCACTCCGGCGGGGAAGCACCGCCCCGAAGCCCGCCGAGGGCAGCGGGCTATGGAGGTGTTGCGGCAGAGCTGCCTCCCGTCACGTCGCATTCTCAGAGCTGACGGTTACTTCCTTCCCCCACCGAGGCCGTCGAGGAGGACGGCCGCTCCCGAGCTGCAAGCTGCAGCGCACACAAGAGGATAAAAACACCGGCATTTTTCAACGCACGCA
>NW_009737252.1:0-12236 GCF_000703405.1 Apaloderma vittatum
ACGGTGGGGAAATTCCTGCCCCCTGAACGCGCTGTTCCCTGGCTATGAATATATCCTAAATAGCTTCCCAGTAAAGGTTTCTGCTTGCTGTTGGGGCACACGCTTTGTCCCCAGACGCAGCCCAGATGGGCAGTTTCTTGCAGGGGCTGCTCCAGCTCCCGTCCCGCTGCCCGCTGAGGGGGCACCGACCCTGGCAAAGGGGTCGGGCATCGCCCTCCCAAAGCCGGCTCAGAACTTCAGTTTCCTCCTTTACGGAGCCCTGAGGACGACACAATCTCCAGCTGTAACGCGAGAACCCTTAAAGTTACCTTTTGTGGCTTAGCAGCAGCCAGCAGCAGAGGTTGCCATTTAAACATCTGAAAAGTGACACTTTGCCACAAGTGTCGGCCCGTGCTTCAATATATCCCACTCACTCCTGTGCTTTGTCCTTCTGCCCTGTCTCACCAGATTCCCTCTGAAGGCAAAAAAACCACCCAAGGGCACCTCTGCAAAGCGCTTCGTGTGCTGGAGAGGTCCCCCATCCCTCTGCTCCAGCTGCTCTGGTCCCCCGAACACCGCAAGCACGGGGCAAAGGAGAAGCAGCAGGGATTTGCCTGCTCTCTGGTGTAAAAGCAGGAGAGCTCCTCGCTGAGCCCACGAGGAGCACAATGAACTTCATACCTGAAAACCCACCGCTCTGTTTCCTCCCAGATATCATCTCTCCCGACAGGAACGGTGCCAACGAGCTCTCCAGCCAGGCAAGCTGCAGCGCGGGGCTTCGCGTTTGATGCAGGTTTCACCCAAAAGTGACGTCCTCCAGAGGATACGCCTCAGTCCCAGCGGAGGGTTGGGAGATTAATCGATACGTTTAATTACCAAGATGATGAATGCTGAGGGAGCAAAGTTCCCTTAGTCCCTAGCTCAGGGATTACATCAAAAAGTGTTACAAAGCATCGGGATTACTTCTGGGAGCTACAAGTGGTTGAGATAAACCAGCCAGACCTCTTTAGCCCAAGGCTCGTCCCATCCCAGGGCAGCCTTGGTGCAGAAAGCCGATCCCCGTTTTCCTACGATGGCTCTCACGTGGTTCCTCAGCCTGTGACCAGCCCTCTTGTCGACACATCTAGACTTTTTCAAGATGAAGAGATGAACAGTGACGCTGCGATGTTTGTAAAAGGATTTACAACAAAAAAGTTTAACCGAGTGGCTTCATTTCTCCTCTGTCTTCCCTCAGTATTCTGCTGCGGTTGAAAGAAAGGCACCAGAGAACGTTTGCTTACACCTGGCTACGGATGGCGGAACCACCAGACGTACAAAGGGAGCGCAGGTGGCACATCCTGGGTGGCCTCTCGTGGCAGTGCCTGTCTCCTCCTCACCATTAACTACTGGCTGTTCCTCATTGTCCTGCAATGCAGGATCATCAATTGGTTTCAGTCTCTAGGTAACAGTGCCAAAAACTTGTCAGATTGGTATTTCTAGAGGGTGAAATACCACAGCAGTGGGACAGGAAGGGCTTCCCCAGGCAACCTCTACCTCTCAGGGAGATGAAAGTCTGGTAGAACAACCACCTGCCATTACTCTTTTTCTGTCTGTTCTTTTACTCGGTCAACGAACCCCTTGAACGGGTTTATGGGGTCACTGCCTGGTCACTGAAGAGCAAAAACTCGGCTCCACCTGACCTGCGGAGGTACCTCGGAAAAAATTCAACACCATATTCTCATGGTTCTGTTTTCATTTCCCCGCACAGGGCATCATTTCACACTTCCGAGAGCTTTGGGGTGTCCAACAGCACCACTTTTTGAAACTGCTCTTGCAAAATCAGGTTGGTCACCAGTATTCTGAGAAAAATCTGAAAAGCAAAGAAATTCCTTGCTCTCCATCAGTAGCCATCTCTCTGAGCAAAGACACCGTTCATCTATTTCCTGATAAAATAGCTGCTTCATCATCCTTGGTCTCTTTTCCAAGTCCCTGGAGCTTTATGTGGAAGGAAAAAGTTTTTCAATGACACACCACTAAAATCTGAGACACTATTCCAGGTATAGTCATAGCACTGCGAGGCAGGAGCATTAGAGAGCGATTAATATCTACTTCCTTCATGATCTGTCATTCGCTCATGTGCCATCTGCTTCCCAAAACCAGCAAGGAGTGTCCGTGATAGTTTTTCCTCTCTCTGAGCACTTGGTTTGGATCAGCTCCTCTAACCACTTAGAGCAACGTAAGACTTTTTTCTTCCGAAACACTGTTTTCACTTTCTGAGTCTCACGAATGGCGCACGAGCTCTGTCTCTCCTTGTGCAAACAACTCCTTTCAAGACGACAGAAGGTCGCGAACTGCAGCACGTCCCGACAGCCGGTTCCTGGAGAAACTCTTCTTCAAGGTTTCACTGGAAGTGGCTTCACGGCTGGGGCCGGGGTGGGAGGAAGCAACACTCTAAACACATTTCGGAGGGCTACACTGAGGTCACGGGAGGTTGGGTGACACATTGGCCTCTGTTTCTTTGGAAGACGGGCAGCGGAAATGCGCGCTGGCCTGTCCTTCGCGGGAAGCGATTCTGGAGCGACCTGCGGCGGGGAACGTGCGGTCAACGGGCAGAGGTCGGGGAGGTGGGAAGGGTCAGAGCTCTGGACGCAGGTTGGGCAACGTCGCTGCCGGGCATCTCCCATAACTCAGGGCAGGACACCCTGGAAGCTGCAGCATAAAGCCCCTCCTAACGGGCAGTGGCGTCACTGTTTAGTGACACCAAGTGATCTACAAGGGTGGAAACACTGAGACATGCCCACAGGCTCAGAGCTGCCTTCTCTCACAAGGAGGGTTCCACTGGGTTTACCCACAGAAGGACACCACCACGTTAAAGCCTCATCACTGGTCAGGGGAGCAGCAGCTTGCCTTTATCTATTTATTTTGAACTAGCGGGCACAACTTTTCAGCAAACCTCTCCAAGATAGGTCTGGGGCAGCAGACTTGTTAAATTCTGTTTGTTATTAAAACAAAAGCTAAGCGATGCGCCTGCAGACAAGGACAACCAGGAGGCTGGATGCTCTGTCCTGCCCGAGACCCTCCTAGTAGGAATCCAGACGCCCAAGCACCCCCCCCCCGCCCAGAGGGCGTCCGCCAAACCCCAGCGGCTCCAAATCGATTCCATCTGCCCGCGGCAGATTTGCTGATGGGGACACGGAAACCTTCCAGAGCTTGTCAAGGCGGGTTCAGCTGGAGAAGGCGCACGACAGCGAATCCCTTCAGCAGAACGATCCAACTGCTGAAGAGCAAGAAAAGGAACGTGTGAATCACTTGATTTTTAGCGTCACTCCCCTGCCCCGTCTCACAAACAACAGAGCGTCAAGCTCGATGGGGCTCTGAACAAACCGATGGGTTAAAGGCGTCCCTGCTCACTGCAGAGGGGTTGGACTCAGTGGCCTTTAAAGGTCTCTGCCAAGCCAACATATTTCCTTTTTTGAAAATCATTGTATCATAGAACGTTAGGGGTTGGAAGGGACCTCGAAAGGTCTGAGACACACGAGTAGAAACTTTTATTCCTCTTGCAATCTATATTTCAAAAGTGCTCGCATGAATCTGTGACGTGCTGGCACAGCACACGGTCACATTAGCCTATTTCAACGACAACATCGATTTAAAGTAGCTGTCCCCCAGAGCGCCCTGATTTCTGTTGGTCTGCAGTCGAAGATTGGCTTTACCGTACAATCTGCTTAATTCTCTGATCTCCCTCCTGCTTTACATACCCAGGCAGTAGGAGCACGACACAACATCACCACTCAGGTACTCCAAGGTAGCATGGTTCATTTTTTGCCAAGTCCTCCCCGCGCATCTGAACCCCGTCTATTTGTGTCTAGCAACACCTGGGAAACAAGCGCTGACACAAGGTTTCTCATGCCAGGTGGCAGTATGTCTTCAATGTCAACCCGGCAGGATCAAATAAAACCTTTGTTATCACTATTTCTTACACCCCCAACCACTTCTCCCTTCCCTCCCTCTTCAATAATCATCACGGAGCTCCAATCTGTGCCCGCAGAGATGCGATGCCCAGGTAGGAACAGTCTCCAGAACTGAAATAACTGGTGACAAGAGAAAATCACAGCTAGAAAACCCCGAGTGGAAGGAATAAAAAATTTTTAAAAGTGTAATAATTCCTGTCCCAGGAAATCACAAGTATCTTAAGTGTTTGATCTAATCTTGCTGGATTTTATCTCGGCAGCTCATTTCCAGCAGGCAAACCTCACTGGGGCCATGGTTTCGCAGCCTCGCTGGGGATGCTCGGAGCTCTCGGGCTGTGCTGCGGTTTCCCTCCAGTGGCCCGAGCGGCGAGCTGCAATCCTCCCCGGGGAGAGGCTGAACCACCGTTTGCTGCTCCCAGCCTTCACCCCCAGCTCTTGGGCTTCCCACGCTGCTCCTTGCCCGGCCGGGAGAACACACGGAGAACCAAAAACGAGCGCCCAGAAGCCGCCGGGAGCAGCCGCCAGCTCTGCCCCACACAGAGAATTGATGCCCCAAAGCTGCCACCTGCAAACCTGCTCTGCTTTCCCCTGCCAGCACCACTTATTTATTTCTTCTTTTTTTTTTATTATTTTTTTAAAAAACTTCTGCAATGCAACCATTATTGCTACACCTGATAAAAAAAGCAAAACAGAATGAATGATGAGCACTCATGGAAAGGAAACTCCAACAAAACCCCTCGACCAACAGATGAATTAAACACGTTTCTAGCACGGAGTTCCTTAGTTTGGGAGAAATAAAGCTGTCATCTTCCGTGTTTCCGTCACAATTTCAGTGTGGCCAAACATCGACTTTCCATCACAAAACCCACGGCAGCCACCAGGCTACAAAACTCAAGAAAGTCGGGAGTTTCACACAATTCCACATCTCATTCTGTTCATTTGTCCAACATAGCTCTGCCTACGTGCGTTTTCCTCTAATTTTCCCACTTACATTTGAGACATCTGGGGCTTCCTCAGCATTATTTGTTTTTGTTTTCAGAATCCCAGATGCTCGCAGCCGTAAACAGATAGAAGGTAAAATTCATTCACAGATTTAAACGTGCCAGAATAGATGGCAGCCCCAAATTATCTCAATCCCTGTCTAAATCTTCAGTATTAGTCAATGAAGTACAGAAAGTTCCTGTTTCACTGACATTTAAGAACACATACACACGTTTTTTTTCTACGTAAAGCAGATGCCAATCTGAAAAATACGAAATTTCTCAGTGAGGTCTAACACCCCAGCACCGAAATAAGATCCTTTGAAATTTTCGTTAAAACGCAGCTCGCTTTTCAATTTTATCAGTTATTAACATAAAATTTTGCAAAGTTCCACTGGTATGAAATCCACCTGCAGGCTAAGGCAAAACCCAAACAAACAACACATTAAAGAATATGCTCTCTCAGAAAATTCCAAGAACGTATGCTATCTGAAGTGACTCCATCATCACAGGAACCCCAGAACTAATTAGCAAGTGAGAACACAATCCTTTGCTCCTTTTCGTGAGGCAAACCCATCCAAGTGTCAAAAATACCACAGGATAAAACTTCCCTCTGACTCCTACCAGGGCCACTGGGACTCAAATCCTGATGCTTTTATATCTGGTCAAAATTTAAACAAAACCAAGAAAAAATGGTTTTATTTATGGTTTAATATACAGCAGCTACCGGTACAATCTGATATTGATACAATTTTTCAGGCTGACCACTCCCACCCACTGGCTCAGAGTGGAAGTATTAAGGAACTTGATTTGTTTTAAACTTTTAAACCAATTATTTCCTTTTCTTCTTCTTGGAAAGTAAACACCATATAACAGTGGCACAACCGAAATATCAGGATAGAAAAACCTCCTTAGAAACACATTTCAAAAAAAAAAATCCCAGCCCGATGGAAGGACTCGGGCTTTGAGGAGCACAGCAGATGCTGATACGTGCTTATGTTGACTATCCAACCACTGCAACTTGTGGGTTTTTTTTTTTAAAAATATCATCCTTTTGGTACTTGGAGACAGCAGCTGCTGCCAAGCACCAAAGACTGAAGGTGCGGGAGGCCCGCTGGGGCGAGGAGGGGTGAGCCCCCTTGCTGGGCCACCTTGGGGTGGGGCTCTTCCAGGAGCGACCGCCACCTCCACAACACAAAAATTCCAGCCTACGGAGAGTTTACAGGCTAAAATAAAAAACTACCCTTCCAAGTTCCGACAGAGGACAACGTTGTGCTTTGTCTCCTGCCAGCTCGAAGAGAGACCCTTCAGACTTGATCACCCTTGTGGAAAGGAGCGATACGTGTCGGTGCGCAGTGTCTAACCCCGAGCCAAGGATCAAAGATTTTTAAGTGAACCTTTGTCTTGCTCCCGCTCATCTCGAGAGCCAGAGGGCAGCGAGTTCCTTCTGCAAGATGAAGTCCTTGCACCTTCTGTTACCAGAAGAACACTTGATCTAATCGCCGCTTCTTCACTTTAAGGTGGCACGCCGGGCACCTCCTCATCACCTACATAAATAAATAAAACAGATAAATATATTAAATTTCCCCGTTGAGTTTGTGAGTCACACCAGTCATTTGACAGTCCCCAAAATATCACATCTCTCTTGAAAAGCAGAGTTATTGCGCAGCGTTATTTAATTGTTGGCAATAAAAGGAGGGGAAAAAAAAAAAAAAGCCTCGCGGTGAAGTAGCAACAAACTTTACAGCGGTTGTCTTGGATGAATTACAGCTATGACACATCTGGAAGGCTAAAATGCAGGAAGGAGGAAGCAGGGAGCCTGCAGGAACTGTTGCAAAGCAGAGATGGGCTCGTTATTAGTAAAATCCCGTCAGGTGGTTGATGAGTTCTCTGAACTTGCTCTTCCTTTTGCACAGACGAGAAGGAAGCGATCTCCTGGGGACACGGCTGAGAGGTTGTCATGACCAAGAGCTCTGTAGGGGAATCAAGTACGTTTATTTCTTCACCCCACCCCACACCTTTCTTGTTTACCAGCAGCAGACCAGGTCCATGAGGCAACTACTTCTCCACTCACATTTCAGTTTCCTTCTTCATTCAGCTTTAAATTTAAAGTCTGGTCTTTAGCCGTCTGACCTGTGGATGAATCCCAACTGCTCTTTTTATATCTTGCAAATTACTGGTGAAACTAAAATGTTCTGCTTATTTCAAAAGGAGATAGTACTTTTTAATTTTATTTTTTTTTAAGTTAATATTTGTGAGAAAATTGCCAGCTCAGTAGGCTAAAAACGATGGCTACCTGCCCGGAAATTAATCACTGCAACAAGAGATGGAGATTGCTCAGGCACTAGTGCTTCCATCCAGAAACTGAAGTCCCATAAATGGAGGGGGAGAGGAAAACTCACTCGACCTCCCAGCAGACAGTGATTTTTCAAAGAGCTCTGAAAATCTGAAGTGTGTCATACATAACTGGGGAACCTCATGTTATTCAACCACCTCTCTTCACCACTAAGCTTCAGCTGTTTCAGGAAAAAAGATAAATTGGAAAAGACATCCCGATTTGCAAGATCCAAGTCATTACATTTGAATGAGAGGCTCTTAGTCACTTCCTTGCAGAACAATGTGCACAGAACTGCTTTGGGGCTGAAGAAATGTAGTGAGTAACTTGTTATCCAAAAAAAACCCCCCCACAAATCCCAAAACAAGCAAAAGGAAGGCCCAGAACAACAAAAAGTTTTCTGCTCCAGCCCGATGCCAGCTTCGAGAGCTGGGAGCGTTGCTCATTTCCCTCCTCGCGCGGCTGCTCCCGCCGGCCCTCGCCACGTGTGAAGTCAGGCGCCTGCACGGGCAGGGACACGGCTGGAGATGGTTCCTCTTGGATGGGGTTCAGAGAAACGTGGAATAACCTTCCTGTTCGCAACCCTCTTGCTCTCAAATGAGATGTTCTTCCTGCTCATCTGCGTCACTAACAGGGACAAGTTCTGTGTCACTGCTGGGAGAAGTATGTCCCTCTCCATCAGTCCTTGAGTAATGTCCCAAACTACAGGACATTCAACTTTTCACCAACTCAACTACACTTGAAGCATACGATAAGCGAGCTCACATTATTGCGTCCCGAGAACCATTCATCGTCAGGAAGATGTGCCCCACACACAGCGATCCAACGATGCAGCTTCATTTCTCCGTAACAAAGGCTACGGAAGGTCAGTCCTGCCGAGCCCCAACAGCCCCCCAGGAGGTCTCAGCTGATGAGAAGACGCTTACGTCTCACACACCTAAAGGTTCGTTGTTCGAAGCAAGAAAAACCAAAACCTAACCCCAAAACACTCTGAGAAATAAGGACTTGGACGTATGTTGTCCATAGAGGAGGCGAATGGATCGATGGTGTGTGTGGGAAGACTCCAAAGGTGCACTTACGAAGGACAGGGTACCCGTGATGCATTTCCCTGAGAACTGGAAGGGTATTTTCGTTGTCCTTTTTAAACAAGTTCAGCTGAACTGGCAAGAAGCAGGTTCGAGATGGCAACAAAAGCCGAGACAGCTCCTCACATCCGTGAGCTGCAGGAGCCTTGCCGTGGGACATGGGCAACAAGTTCGTTTGTGTTCCAACGGGAACCAGATGCCGTGATGGAAAAGCATCAGAGGTTTAATGATAATTAAATATGAATATATGAAAGCAACCTTTGGCTCAGGGAGTTCTTGTGCCACAAATAGCCCTGGGGCTGAGACAACCCCAGCAAGGCCCAGCACTCACGCTGGCCATGGCTTTCTTTCCTGGCCACCCTTTTTTGGCCACCAGAGAGACAGAATGTGGGCTGGACAGGCCCTTACTCTGACTCAGTCTGTCTGCTATTATTGGCTGATTATTTGCCTCCAAATAAACATGTCTTCCCCCATCTTTACAAACGATATGACTGTATTCACCACACAGGGCTGTGGTACGCCACCCCAAACCAAAACTCTGATTCACCTTGCCAAGGAAAACACAGAGACTTTCTTTCCCCTGCCACCACCTGGTACAACGTGGGATGAAGTTTCACTGTAAGATTATTCAGGTAAGTGGCAAATCTGGAAGTCCCATGGGGAGTGACTCACTTCCAAAACCATGGCTTGGTATCAGATATCTGAACAGAAAGAATACTTCCAGTTGGAAGTGATGAACCAGTCCAACTGCCTGACCACTTCAGGCTTGACCAGAAGTTAATAATACGCTTTAAGGGCATCGGGACATCAGCCACCTCCCTAGGGAGCCTGTTGCAGCAGTTGACTCCCCTCTCAGTAAAGAAATGCCTCCTCAGATCTCATCTGAACCTCCCCTGGCACAATTTTGAACCCCCCCCACGCATCCTGGTCCCAGGAGATCAGCGTCGCCACGGCCTCTCCTCGGGAAGCTGCAGAGGAGAGCGGTGAGGTCACCCCTCAACCTTCTTCCTCCAACCTACACAGCCCCAAAGTCACAGGATGTGCCCTTCTGGCCCTTCCACCAGCTTTGTTGACCTCGTCTGGATGCGTTCAAGTACCCGAATCTTAAACACAGTCTAATCTAGTAGACCAGACTATCTGAATCCTGAGATTAAGAGATGTGCCATCAGATAAAGGAATAACTTAAAAAAAAAAAAGTCTGAGCAAGTTCTGTGATTTACCTATGAGCAATAAAAATGCACAAACTTGGGGATTAAGGAGAAATCCAGACCTCAGAACTACCAATTTAATGACAAAACCAGACCAGGGCAGTATAATTGCTCAACATATAACAGTACTAATTTCGTGGATTGTTAAGCTGATGAATCGACAATTACAATTACTGGCAAAAGGCAAGAGTTTTTCCCCAGCCATTTGAAAGATAAAACCTTATAGGCTGGGAAAACAACCTCCCTGTGAGATAACAAATGCTTGCCCAATAAAAAAAAATTCCCTACAGAGCTCCTTCTGTTCCTTAACTCATGTTTCAAGCAGCAGAGATTATGAACACATGCTATTAAAATTCTTGTCATGACTTTCCTAGAGTCTTTTCTGGAGCTGAGCACACTGTCTGAAGTTCAATCCCATCATAATTTGGCAAGGAAAAATTGAGTATTCAGTGGTAACGCCTCCTCGAAGCAATTGGTTTGTCTGCCCAACCTGCAGCGAACACAGGACGCCTTCCTTTGGATCTCTTGTACTTTCTTATTATGCAAATCTTTTGGACTTTTATGTTTTTAAAGAAAAATGGCATAGCAGACTGAGGATGAAATTCAGTTGAACAGCTGTTCTGGATTCCCTCCAGGAGTTTCATGTCTGAGAACATCTGTCTGGGCATTATTCTATACTCCTCTCTGAGAAAGTCTGCCTTAGCAGTTCTATTTTATTTGGCTGTTAGTATACTGCTTATTTTCTACACTTTGTTGATATCATTCAGTGTCTTCCTGAGAAAAAGATCTTTCTCCAGAACTCGGAAGGACCGATTATTTTGTACGTGCTCATAGATTCACAGGTTGAAGAAATTTCCCTTCCTTCTGCAACATTTGTGTAGGTTCCTGAGCTCAGCTGAGGAGCCGCCGCCTTCATCACCTCTGAATGCTCAGAAACCACTCAACCCTCAGATTACAACTCCCTACCCAGGGTCGTGGGTTATTTAACACGTAGCTGCCGAGTCAGCTGTTGGGTGAGGTGCTACCAAACGCACACGCTGCAGGATTTAGTGATATCCTCTTACCTAAGGAATTTCAATCACTGACTTGGCCAGGCAAACCAAAGGGCAGGATAACACAGGGGATGTTGAGCATGAATTCACTGAATCATTTAAGTTGGAATAGACTCTTAAGATCATGGAGTCAAACCATCGAGCTAACAGCGCCAAGTCCATCACTAAACCACATCCTTAAGTGTCATGTCTACGTGTCCTCAATGCCTCCAGGGATGGTGACTCCACCGCTTCCCTGGGCAGCTTGCTCCTGATCTGCCTCATCTCACGATAGTGCTTTACAGTAGGTTTTTTGATGGGAAAAAGTATGACACTAAGCAAGAAAAACAAACAAACAAAAGGTTTAGATGTTTAAAAATCCCCAACCTCCTTTTTTTCAAGTTAACTCCACAGTTTGTTGCCTCTAGCTGGGAAAACATGAGGAGCCCCGAAGGAGATGCGAAAGCATAAAAACAACAGCGTAAGGCAAAGTCTGTCTCCAATCTTACTGCCAAACAGAAAAATAATAAGTGGCAAAATCCTCCATCGGGATTTGAGTGTTCTCTCTGCAAACAGAGAAATTTCTGTTTCCAGAGTTGTCCCCACAGTTCTCCTCAAAGCACAGAATTCACCAGGAAAACTGAAGCCAATAAATGAGATAACCTTTATGAAGTGCATCCAGCACCTTCTGCAGCAAACGAAGTCACACCAGGGACATTTAAAAGGCACGGCATAGTAAACGTCGCAGTTACAGCACTTGTATCTTCCTAGAACAGAGCAGGGGAGGGGAGAGAGAAAGAAAGGGAGGAAGTGACTAAATTCCAGTAATCACCTGTGAAACTCACACCGGCACAGTCCAGTAAACACTGACCGGGAGCTTTACAAGCGACCTTAATGGCGCAATATCTGGCCCTGTGGTGTTATTTCTTCCACACAACCTCACCCAGTGCATCAGATCCCCGTCCAGAAAGTGAAGCCGCATCCACACTTTACAAGTCGTCAAGAGAAAAAAAAAACCCAGCAAGTTCTCAGGAAACTATCACCCCATTGTGATAAAGAACGAAGCGCTTGGCAGAGAGTACAGAAAGTACAAATTCTACTCAGCGAACCAGGCTCATTGCACCTGAGCAAGCACAGGAATGAACTGGTCTGCATTGAACAGATTATCAGCGTAAGCCATTTCTGTAACTTATCTTCATCCCCGAATGTTACAGAATTACACCCAAAATCTCAGCTATACCTACCACCCTCTGGCTCGTAATCTACAATTTGGGAAGGCATAAATCTAAAGCCTGTGTTAATGGTTTCTTTAGATTCTTCAGTCTTTGGCGATTCAAGTTTGATTTGCTTGGTAAGGCAGAAGGAGGAAGTCTCCCTCTTAATTTCTTCCGGCGCCTCAACCTTAGTAGTGGCTGCATCTGGTTATAAATAAAAAAAAAAACCCAACAGAGTACAAACCAGTATAACGCAGAACAAAACACACAAAACAATTATTGGGAAGTTCTCATCGTATAAGAACACCACCACAATTTGTGTCACTATTTTTTATGCCGTACTGCTTGGTAACAGAAGTTTGTGATGCTAACAGAGACTATACTGAAATAGTTCTGTGGAAATCCTTCCTAGACAGGGCGGGTCTTGATCCATTCCTGCCCCCCCCCCACCTAG
>NW_009737252.1:12267-13515 GCF_000703405.1 Apaloderma vittatum
AATTCTGCCTTCACCCATATTGCACTTCACAATTTAAAGAAGATGGAACCACAACTAATTTTCCCCTTGTTTCCTTGCACTTCTCCATCTCACTCTGCCTTGGTCTTACACCTGCTGCGTTAATTTTTTTAAAATATGATTTGGTCATGGCCAATTGCTTTCATCTTCCTTTAGACACCCAACGCAGGGCACCCCTAACCTAAGCTGAGGCTGTTGGACACCACCCATTGTAACAATAAATCAGACTCTAAACTTCACAAGTTGATTCCCAACCTCGTATGGGGCTCTTCTCTTCTTCAGGGCACCAGCTCAGAGGGGTGTCTTCATCTTTCACCTCCTCTTTCACTTGCTTCTCTCCCTCGCTGCAGATGACTCCGGTCAAACTTTCTTTCACCTCCTGTTTCACTTGCTTCTCTCCCATGCCACAGACAACTCCAGTCAAATTTTCTTTCACTTCTTGTTTCACTTGCTTCTCTCCCTTGCTGCAGACGACTCCGGTCAAATTTTCACATGTCTCTTTGAAGTGCTCTTTGTGATGAGGGCGTATGAACATGGAAAACTCTGTCCAAAAGAAAAAAAAACAGTTGAATGCACAGGAAAATAAAGGTCTGACCAGGGAAGATCCCTTGCTTTGGAAGGAAGAAATTCTTTCAAAGCCAAACAATATCAGATGTATTCCTCAGATCTTCTGGTCTGTGGAACACTTGATGTTTTGTTGATTTTATAATTATAAGGTTATAAAGAAGACAGATGGGTATTTAGTACTGAAAGTCATCTTGACTTACCTTGAAATTCTTCTCTACAGCTAAGCCTAAATACCTGATCCAGCCCTTCACCTGATTTAGCGATACCAGCTACATACACAATATCCAGAAAGATTTTCTCATGAACAAGAAGTTTCCCTTTTGTTTGGTTGACAAGGATTCACAACACACACTCAGAAATTCTAAAAAAAAATAAAAATAGATCCCAATTATGACTTACTGCCAGGCACAGACATTTGTGCCATAAAGTCTTCTGAGGTCAAACCGTTTGCTCAGTGAAGACATTGACTGTGCCCGTGAGGAAGAACGCTTGGGGGGAGGTGGTGACTCAGCGTGTCACACAGTTCATTTCCCTCTCACTCTTCACTCTCTCAAAGCAAATCTGACTGGAGCAAACATACTAAAAAAAAAAAAAATCTCTCTATTTTCTAAAAATTTGGAGACCGTGGCGTCTCTTCAAGGCCAAAAGAATAATCATTGTCAT
>NW_009737252.1:13634-13934 GCF_000703405.1 Apaloderma vittatum
AAACAGTCAAGACCAGCATATAACCCTCCTTTTTCTCTTTTTTTTTTTTTTTGGAAATAGTAAAGTCCAATTTCAAATTCTGGAAACTTTTAGCTTCCTAGATCCTTTCATCATTAAATCCATGGAAGGTAAAAAAAAAAAAAATCAAAACAAACCAATTCTGAGCAAACATCAGTTTCAAAATATCTAGAAGATTATTTCGAACTCTAAGTATATAAAATTATGACACAATTGCTAACTATTCCCTGGTAAAACTCTGCAGAAGAGGAGTGAATCAAAAGTGATTGCTTATCCCAAAAC
>NW_009737253.1:0-5168 GCF_000703405.1 Apaloderma vittatum
TGGGGTTGTTCTTTCCCAAGTGCAAAACTCCCAGTTCTGTGCCATCAGCACACTTGCTGACAGTGCTCTCTAACCCTTCGTCCAGGTTGTTGATGAATATGTTGAACAGCAACGGCCCCAGCACTGACCCCTGAGGGACTCCACTAGACACAGGCCTCCAGCCAGACTCTGCCCCAGTGACCACAACTCTCTGACTTCTTCCCTTCAACCAGTTCACACACTTTCTTAGTTTAGCTATGAGGATGCTGGGGGAGATGGTGTCAAATGCTTTCCTGAAATCCAGATAAACCACATCCACTGTCATCAACATTAACTGCAGTGTTAATGAGAAGATAATGAAGCATCGCTGAAGATGTCTCTTGGGATGAGTGAGCTTCCTATGAGCATGACAGAAATGTAAAACTGCACTTAGGTCTTGGGGATGAGTCATATCAACTCCGTGCTCCACAGAAGCCAAGAGAAAAATGCATTTGAAATTAGAGGAGATGGCTTGATGGTCTTTCTTCCCCATCCAGCTCCTCTTCTTTGGTTTCTCGTTATGCACTACCTGAGCAAGGTGCTTGGAAACACTTGTGCTGGCCCATCTCAGAGCTTTCTTCTGCTGAGAGAGGAAGGAGTTTTGTTTTGTGGGCTAAGACACGTGTAAGCCATAGTCATTTCACGGGTCCTGGACACTCGCTCCAAAGCACGGGACCTGCTGCAGGGCTCTCTGATCAGGAAAGGGTTATAGAGACTTATTTACAACTCAGATGAAAAGTAGAGTGGGTTTTGCAAAGCCCCTGGATGAGAAAGTGTGAGTATTGTTTTGCCAATACACAGGATCAATATCTGAGTATCAGAAATTCCTATGAAGCCAAACTCCAGCACACAGGAACACTGAGTAAGAATACTTTTTTTTCTGGTTCTTATGAATCCTTCAAGATACATTTTCTCCAAAATCTTAAAAAGTATACCTCTTTCTTGTGGATCAAATAAAGTCAAGTGACACCTGGAACTCAATGAAAACATCCCTGAAATGCCATAGATTGAAAAAAACCAACACACCACCTATGTAAGCGGTAGGTATGAACTAACTACTAATACAGATACTTGCTCAAATGACTATAGGACAGTGAACAGAGCAGCAAGCAATTGACTCAGAAAGTTACCTGGTTTAGAAGAAATATGGCCATTGTGCCCTGGAAGATGCCCCTAAAATTACTTTCAAAACGGCTCAAATAAAACAGTCTCTGAAATAAAATATTTTAACTGGAGAGAGATCTACGTCCTGAAACATCCCTGCCAGGAACTGGGAGAAAGTAACATCCCAGGACAGAAAACAACTGTTCATATTTCTCCAGCCTTTTACAGGTTTTAATGACAAAACCTAAGCCTTGGCCTTGTACAGGTGGAGCAATTAGAACAGTCTTCTCACCCATACAGTTAGACCCTCTTGCTACCCTCCTACTTTCACCAATTTTGCCTTCCCTTGATGCCTTAAGCCCTTCTACTCCAAAATCCTCAACACACCCGAGCCTCAGCCCTGCCTCTGGCAAAGCCTTTTCTGTTTCTGCTGTCAGCACAAAGCGTTTCTTGACCCGTGAGCTAAGCCACCCACACCCCCGCTCCTGGGTTTGCTTCATGCCCACCAACACCTCCATCACCAACTTGCCCTCCTCCAGGTCAGCTCAGTGTCACTCTTGAACACCTTCTCTGCTTCAGACACCAACACATTCTTCACTTGACCCTCCCTCTGACCCAGTTCTTCACTGATCAACCAAACTCCTGTAGATTCATCGCATTTTCCCCCAACAGCATCTCCACAAAAGTATTTCTCACTTTTTTTTGTGGGAGACACATTTCATCCCCATTCTTGACTCTCTCACACCTCGTGTACTAGGAAAGAATTACGGGAAAAGACCCTGCTACAAGTGGCTCCCCAATAAGCCAAGAAGAAAGAGAAGTCTAGGGACAAGATGACTGCTCATGTTGTCCCCGATGCTGTCCCTTTGACATCTGCTGCTGAAGACTTGATCTCCAGTTGTCCTGCCATTGTGCCTCAGGATGAGGAAAGCAATAGGTACAGCTGGGGTTGTCCTTCCTTAGCTCACCACATCTCTCAGGTTTCCATTTGCTGGCATAAGGGGGCAGGACCAAGAAGGACAAGATGCCTACACGAAGGACCTCAGCACATGCTTAGTTTGCCCAGAGCCTCCAACTTTCCTCCTGAGAGCTCGTCACTGTGGGCGTTGCCTCAGCAGGATCGCAATGTCCACCTGTGACTCTATGGCCCCAGCTGTAACACGATGAAGCGTGGATGCTCCCTCCATCTGCCCTATGGTTCCCACCTCCTCCCCAAAGGCTTACAAACCATTTGGAATTCCCTTCTTCACTCCAGCCAGAAGGCAAAATGTCTTCCGCCAACCATAACTTTCCCAATATAAATAGATACCGTCAAAGATGTGAAAAGCTGTCTGTAGTTGTGACTTCCAGACTGAATGGGAGGACACCTTCCTCACACCAGAGACACGTTCCAGGACGTACAAGGGATGTCTGTGTCCTCTTCCCCACCACGGCATGTTTACTTTCCTTGGCAGCCCTCAGAATGCCGGTATTCCCGTATGTATTCTCTGTCTCGGATTGAAAGATTTGTACATCAAGACCACAACAGTCTTCTGCTGGCACTTCATCATCTGGATCCTGGCCAGTTCTTTTCATCCTTCCTCAGCAGATCCCTGTGAGGCTGTGCAGTCCTGTGGGGTCCATGCCTCTTTCCTTCCTCTACTAGGCTTCATGGCATGCTTGGGAAGCTGTCCAGTGTGTCGGGCAGAGCAGTAAGTACTTCCAAGAACTGCCAGGACTACTAGAAGTATCTCATCTGCTACAGCTTTGCCCAGAAGCCACCACCCGTCCTGTGAACTCTGCTCTGCCCATCAGTGCTCATGAGATGAACTCCTCTAAGTCAGATCACTCAGACTGAAACATCCAGGCAGCTACTCTGTTACGCTGAGAACTACTGGCATTAAGCCACCTAGGAGTGGCCTAATGGTGTCACAGCTTCTCTGAGAGTCTGGGAGAAGGGACCTTGGCTGCTTCAGAACTCGAGGCTTTGGAACTCTGGTCCATCAGAGCACCTGAATTTGGAGAGCAAATCCCAGCAGAACCACAGAAGCTGCACCGTAGCTTTCTTTGCCAAAGACATCGAGACTTGATTATGACACTGGTGAGCATGGCATGGTGTTCTCCACATGTTCTCTACATGTTTCTACTCTCTGATTTGGATGCAGTTCTTCCTGAACTGCTCTCACGGTCTGGTGGTGTCTGGCTGGCGCCATCTTCCATCATGGCTGAAGACTCTGTCTGAAGAATATTCCCAGATGCAGAATTGCATTCCCTGATGTGCTCTCGCCAAATATCCACCATTCCTTGATACTGTCATGGTAGCAAGAAGTGAGTCAAGAAATGAGATCAACACCCACCTCTCCCCAAGTAATTTCTATACAATTTGGTGAAAAATAGCTTCAAAAGACATTCTTACACAAACACCCCTAAACAGGGGTGACAAAATCAGCAGGTCTCTGTGTCGCACCTGATGAGCCCTGCCAAGATCAAAACAGGAGAAAAGCTTCTCAGAGGGGTAGGCAAAATGGAACTTTTGCTGTTCCTTGAATTTTTTGGCAACAGGGTTAAGGTGTGAGGCTGCAGCAGAGCAGGTTCAAGGGGAAGGCCCTGAGGAGTCAGTAGTGTTCTGGAACAGTGAGGAAAACTAGATGTTGGGCAGTTCCCTAAGAGGTGAAAGCAGTTGAGTTGCCCCTCTTCAGCCTATTTTTCATGGTATTTGAGGCTCCTGTCTTAACCCCCTCACGATGCCACAGACTTTTCTGACATGCAGCCGCATACCTTCCTCTGCTTCCCCTCCCAAACAACCACCCTATCCAACCTCCTGTGGTTGAAGGAATATGGCCCAACTCAAGACAGAGCTTTAAAGGGGAGAAGGGCTTTCTCGTCTTGCTGTAGTAGGACTAGTGTGAGATGGTGACTGTTAATGTTGTCTCTACTTACCTTAATCCCTCTCCTGAAGTCAACAGTCCCTGCAGCAAGGTTGTGCAGGCAGGGTGTGTGTCAGCTCATCTCTGTCATCCAGGCAGAAGCGTGGTTATAGAGGTGCTTTGCCCTGGGAACATGCCATGAGGAGTCCCTGCATAGGAAAACAAGCCCAAGTACCCAGTGGAGAACCACACCGGTCTCAGTAGTAGAGAACAGCTCTCGGTAGTACCCTCCTCATCACCAGACATTTGAGGATGCTGCTGCAGGGGTGGGAGCAGTTACAGATTCAGCTGGAGTTTTTCAAGTGTGACTCACAAGTGCTGCATTTTGCAGCCTTACTCACACCTTTATGCTGTTTGCAAAGCAAACTTCCCAGATACAGAACCTTAGGGAGGAAGGTGTGAGCTGCAGCGGTGTGGAGAGGTGTGAGGATTTGCATCAGGGACATCTGCAGGACTTGGATGGACAAAATCACAGCCATCTCCTTGTCTAGATTTGACAGCAGCCTGCCTTGGGACCAGAGGTTGGTCTAGGGACCTCCAAAGAATCCTTCCCACCAACATTTCTGAGATGTCTACTCGTGTGGTGCATGTTTGCTTATATGTGTCTGTGGGAACATGTGTGTTGGGATCTGAACAGGTTGCCCAGAGAAGCTGTGGATGTCTTATCCCTGGCAGTGCCCAAAGCCGGGTTGGACGGGGTTTGGAGCAACCTGGGCTGGTGGGAGGGGTCCCTGCCCGCGGCCGGGGGTTGGAACTCCAAGGAGATGAACTCCCAAGGTGCCTTCCAACTCAAGCCATTCTACAATTCTATGATTCTATGGTTCTATGATTCTGCGATTTTGTGATTCTGTGATAATCTAAACCCCCCTGCCATGTCCCTGAACACCACAGCCATTGGCAGTGAGCCCAAGCAGAAGCAGGACTGTGTCAGGGGCATGGTGGGTGCCCGGGCACAGCGGGTGCCTCTTCAGCTTTTCCTTAAGACACCAATTTCCTTCCCTGCAGCCGAACCACACCTCCAAAGGTGCGATTAAGGCTTGAAAGGGGCAATCTGCCTCTGATACATCCTCCGTTACTCTTCTTCCAGCTGGCACCGTCGAGCATCCCGAAGCCTGGTGTGGAGGCTGCCAAGGCCCTGTC
>NW_009737254.1:0-15890 GCF_000703405.1 Apaloderma vittatum
CCTCTCCTCTCCTCTCCTCTCCTCTCTTATTGTCTAAGCTCATTTCCTTTGGCTGGTGCAGAGACAGCTGAAGCTCTGGATCCCACTTTGATCCCATGACCAGGAATGGGTGAAGCCAGGTGGTGAAGATGAAGGCTTTTCCAGCACTGACCTAACAGATATCCACAGCTGTGACCATGGGAGAGGGACTGCTCTTCCACCTCTCAGCACTGCATGCCTCATTTGCCCTTGGGTGGAGGAGTCCTGAAGGACTAGTTTTTCTTGGGAGCATTTTACAGCCTTCACCTAAGCCACGAAAACATGAAGAACAAGATGGTGGGAATTTGAACTTCAGATTCAGCCAGTCACCTTGTCGCTAACTATCATAGAGGGTCTTTAGGTTAATTTACTCACCTTTCCTAGACTATAAAAGCTATTTTCAAAGCCTGGCCTCATATGTCCTTATTGGTATTGGGCAATGACACCACTTCCTGACTCAGTTACTTGCATCCATCCCACTCATCTGTTAAAGGACCAGCAGCAACTCTTAAAGGGTGCATGAGACATCAGCCACTTTTGGAAAATGTTAACGTTTTCCTGCCTGATACTGTCAGCCTGGAATTATTTAAGAAAAAAAAAAAAAAGGACTTTTCCATAAGATTTCTGGGAGGGGTCTCCAAAGAGGAACTTGTTGTCAGCCACAGCTCATGACTAATGTAATATAAAAAGCGTATGTTTGGCAGGATTTTAGGCAAGTAACTGTTTCAGGAATGAGGGTATTATTTTATGTGCAAGGTTATATTTAGAATTTGTAGACTGCAGAGTCGCAAGAAAATAATTGCATCAAGGAAATCTGGTGGAATCATAAACCATGAAAATGCAAAGCCTGAATCATCCCAGCCCGCAGGAGCCTGGGATATATTCCACCAGTGCTCACAGTGGTTCATCCATTTGTTGATATTTGGAGTATTTCCTTAGCTTTAAAGAAGTTTATGCTTCCATATTGATAAATTTACTAAGGCAATAATTGTGGCATGTGAGAATGACTGGAGCCATAAAATGGTTTCTAGACCCTTAGAAAACAGACTTCAAACTGTCTCATTTTGAACTGTATTTCCTCCTCCTGGCATGGGTGCATCTGAAAGCTCCAAAGACATGAATCCTCAGGAATTTGATTATTGCTCAGATGTGGCTTTCCACAGGATGATTCAAACCCTCCTCATTTTGAGTATCCTGGCATTCAAGAGATGATGCATCCTAAGTATCAGTCTAGAACACAAAATGGCCCAAGATGAGATGGCAAAGGATTAGACCCTCACCCTCTGCCCCCCAGAAGATCCTCTTGTGTTGGCTAAAAGCCACCCAAAGGTTTTGTGGAGATGTTAATGGCTCTTAGATATTGCATTGCTTATAATGCATCAGGCTGGAGGTTGAAGGGCTGCGTAAAGTAAGTCTTGTGTTCCCACGTGGCAGGACCACAGATGTACCAGCTGGGTATTTTGAAAAAAGGGGAGAGTTTCCAGCTCAGCTGGGACAGGAACATGTAATGAACACTCTGACGCTTATCTCCTGGTGTCAGCTTCAGAACCCTTCTCTTTGCCTCTCTGTCATACACACACATGTTGCTTCCTCTCCATCTCATGGTGCAGCCAGCTCAAGAGTCTTTCTTGGTCTGATTTAGAAAGTCCCATCACGCTTTCCTTCAGCCAGGTGGCATCCCTGTCCTGACTCAGTCATCCCTAGAAACAATGGTCAGCTTTGCGACTCTTGTTAGTAGGCTATGCTGACGTTTTTGGACATATACAAAGCAGTGCTGACAGTAAAGGTCACAAGGAAAGCTGAGAAATAATTTCTTCCAAACTCTTGTGCTGTATCTCAAAAATTTTCTGATCTAATGATTTCATATGTGGTCTTTAAGACTCCTCAACAGGTTGCATTTGGCTAAGCTGAAGCTCGTCTGCATTTTTTTAATAAAATGCATATTTTATTGAGTCACTGATCTTGCCTTTTCTAGTCATAAAGGCATGTGTTTATCGCAGGGCAAGTAGGACATGTGAATGGTACCAAGGGTTGGCTCAGGTAAATTTGCCTAGCAAAAAAACCATAGTGCCTCCTCTTCATCTCTGCATCTGAGCTGAAGTGCATAATGGGTTTCAGTTACTTTTATTTGGGCGGTGAAGACAAGACCCTTGTCACAGCATCTCAAGGGACAGTCGAACACAAACTGTCTGCGGTTCCCAACCTCCCTCCGACTGAAGGGCACGTATGATACCTAAGAAGAGTCTCTTTCTTCTCAAGTCAGTACACTGCCATAGTGTCCTCAGTGAGCAGGAAGGAGGGATGGGGCAAAAGAGGGTTTCTGAGAAAGAGATGAGAGCAGTGGTGACATTTATTTCAAGACCTCCATGATGAAAGGTTCCCCATGCTGTGAGGACTCATTCATGCCATTTCAGAGCTGGCATTCAACCAGGGCTTAATCCGGTGCAGAAAGAAATCGGGCATTATGAAGAGATGGATGGTTGTAATTGAAATAATAACATAAATATAATTGAAATATAAATATATGTATGCACACACACACGTACACTGTATAGAACCTCTGTGGAAACAACAATAACCTTTTAGCTCTTCAAGCCAACTAACCTATTCCTGTAACTGCCTCTAATCTTTATGTTTGCACCTGGGGTTCTTTAAGGAAACACAGAGTTGTAATTAACCGGGGGTGTGGAGAAGTCAGATGAGTGGGATATTCACGCTGCCTTGCAGAGCGTGAATTTGCACCAGGTCACAGGCATAAAGAGAGCAGGCGTGCCAGCTTCATCCCAAGAGATCGTTTTACGTGCGCTCCATCATCAAACAGCCACACGTTGCAACTTGCAAATTTCCTCCGGTGACCGTAGAGCTTCTCAAAAAACTTTACTTCTGAGTTAGTCATTCAGAAAGTTACTCTGCGACATTAAAAAAGACCCTTGGATTTCGTTAGGCTTCAGTACAGCTTTAGCAGCCTTGAAGCTGGTACCAAGCTGCCATGAGACATTACAGTACCTACATTGTTGGTGGGAACCTTAGGGACAGAGGTTTCTGGACATGCCCTAGCGTCCACTTTCAGGTGATAACTTCTTGGCTAATAAACACATTTAAAGCCCAAAATATGAATTTCCCTTATTGCTCATGACGGAGTGGCTGCCAAGCATCGGCAATTAGGATTATGTCTGGAGAGGGAAGGGGCTTAGCCAGCACCTTTGGATGTTCAGTGCAGGAGTCTTGGCTCATGGCTGAGACTGCTCTCACATCTGGCTGGAAGGGCTGGCTGGTTGTGATGCTTAAATGAAGATTTAAACTGGGCCTAGATCTGGCTAGATGAAGCCAGGTTCTCATGGCCAAGCCCCTGGGCAAATGGTTCCTTCTTCTTCCCTGTTGACAAGACTGTTTCTTGCCTGGATTTATCCTGGAGGTGAAAGTTGTCTGCAGAGTCTCCACATCCAAAGCAGTCAAAGGTGTTCGAGTGGCTCCATGAACAAATCAGTTTGGATTTACAAATCCAAATCTCCAACCAGTCTAACACAGCCCACAAATGGGGTCTTGTCCGTTCTTCTCTTGGACACTGCAGTCCCCGAAGTGGCTTTTGGTAGGAGACACTGCATTGTTTGTTAGAAGGATTCTCTGTAAACAACTGAGATATGTATAGTTACCTTAAGCTAACATCATGGCATGAGTAGAGAATTTGACAGAGCAAGTGATGGAGCTAGGAATAGTATGGAGGCTTCATATTGTCAAGGGGGATGTTGCCATTGGGTGGAGGTGTCTGCTCTGTGTTCTTGTCAGTGACAGCTCTGAAAATGCCAAAAAATTGTCATCGGTGATTAAACTCCCTCACGCAGGGAGGCTTTGGGAATAGCAGTCAATGGCTTTATAACTACCAAAAATTACTGAGAAAAGAGTCATTTGGATGCTTCTTTATCCTTATCAAAGACTTTCTGTCTCTAAGTCCCCTTCTGAGCTGGTCTGTCTTCCAACCTAGCCTTCTTGTGACGGCAAGGGACAACAGACCGCCTCAGATCACAGAAGACAGGACAGATTCACACTTGCCAATGTGTGAATCATCTAATGACTAAAGAAACCCTGCTGTAGCCTTCTCCTCTGAATGCCAGTCAGCATTTGCATCGCACCTGATCCTGGCTGGGTGATCAGTCCCAGGCATGGTGTTCCCTGCTGGGGCTCACCCCTGCCAGCTAAAGCAGTGGATCATTCAGTAGACACACAGCTGGCTAACAAACCCATAAGGCTGTGCTCTAGAAACTCTCTTTGATCCTCACAGCCTGCAGCCCAGAGATCCAAACGTGAAAATTAGGACTGCATCAAGACTTTCGGCTCTGGGCTGGTCCTGCTGGACTGGGCATGGCTTCTGTGCCTGGTACTGTACAATTCTCTTTTCTAGCTGGATCACATATGTGCAGCCAGAGGAACAGGAGCCTGGCAATGTTTAGAAGCGGAGTTGCTGACATTTGAGGCACAAATTATGCTCAGGAAATACAGCGAGTGTGGTTTGCATGCTTAGCTGCCCACCATACACGTATGAAGGCTTGGCGGGCCCGTCCTGGCTGATAGGCAAAGCATGCAGAAGCCTGAGCTTTTCCCTCTGAAGCTGGTGAGCCCGGCTGAGCCCCAGGGAACTGTGACAGATTCACACCCATGCTGGATGAGGCCCCAAGAGGATGCGTAACACCCCTTCCACAGGCAGATTGTATGCGTTAGTGTAGGAATTTCTTAGGAAAACCCATTCTTAGAAAGAGCTGGCTTCTATTTAGCAAATGCCACATGAAACAAGCTGCCATGAGACTGCTGTCTCCTATAGTGTGATGAAGACTTTTTCTTTCTTGAAGAAGTCTTCGTGGATGTACAGATTTTATCTGCTCCCCCACTCAAAAAAAAAAAATCACCATCTTTGTTTCAGCAAATATATTCTGGAGATATATTCTCCATCCCACATGGCTGGACATGCCTGCCAGGAGTCTCCTCCAACTAGTATAAATCCAGGGAAAACAACCAAAATACAGTCTGATGCAGGTCTGAGTGAATGGGTGGAAGGAAGGTAGTGGCACTGTGCTCAGTGGTCGTGTGCTGACCCTCGACGGTGTGGTGATAGCCAGGAGTGAGATGCTGAAGTGACTTGTCAGGGTATAAAGCATGTGCTCAAACACCCATGGGTTGCTCTTGGTTACTTGGATGTGATTCCACTGACTGTAGGGGTGGATAGGGGAGCAAAGCAAACCCTTGGGAGAGGGACACAATGTCGGAGTTGCCATGTGCTGCGTAGAGGTGACAGATATTGCTTCTGCTGCGTTCAACAGCTGGTCCCGGAAAACACACTACTGAAAACAGCCAAGATCTTAGAGCCCTGCCTGCTCACTACTTTGGAGTGATGCTCAGGAGAGGTCCCCAGAGACATCGGTGGAGCCTGGGGCTCCCACCGGAGCCAGTGCTCAGCTTTCCTGAGTCCCGCAGCCTCCGGTGAGCAGCGTCCTGCCAACAGACTGGAGCTTCTTAGGGCTTAAAGACTGGAAGTGTTGTTCCCGGCATAAGGCAGCAGTGTTCTAAGCCGCCGGTCCCCAGGGCTTTCTCTCGCGAGCTCTGTGATTATGTCATGTCTCCAGTGAGGTCAGCACTCAGCTATCGAGATGGAGTTTCAGTTGCTCACGGGCTTGCAAGCAAGCTCTTGCCCATGCAGGATGTGGCCAAGCCATCACCAGGAGGGTGCAAGGAGGTTGTCCCTCCTCAGTAGTCCTTTCTTTGGGGAGCAGCTTCCCCCACACTCCTGAGCAAGTCCCATCGTGGGAAGAAAGGGATGCTTGTTTCTTGCCTACTGTTAAAGAGAAAGGGCTGGAAGTGTAACCAGAAATGACAACTTGAGTGAAATGCGATGCCTCTCGAGGGGCCCAGAGGGCATCAAAGTGGAGCCTTCCAGCCATGCCAGCGACCTCTTTCTCCCCCTCCCCAAAGAAGCAGTCAGCTTGGGAAATCTTGTTTTCACAAACATATATTTTTCCCTCTAAAAACAATAAATGGTGTTATTGATGGGCAAAGCTGAGGTCCAACGTGGCCACACACTGTGAGACTTGGCTGGATTCCTCTGCTGTTGCTACGCTCTTCGTTTCCCAAGGAGACTTTGGATACTTCCTTCTGCTGTGAGGGCCACACATACAGGCAGAACAACCCGTCAGAGGATCCTCTACGCCCCATCCAGGACTTGGGAGGTAGAGAGGGGCCCAAGAGGATGAGACACCGATGCCTGACTATAATCTGCACCTTCAACTCCTTCTTTCTCTGCAAGAACAGAGCCTGCCTGAAGCCTCAAGGTCCAGTCCAAGTTGACTAACCCATTTCTCAAAACTAAGTTTCAACTGACAAGGCTGTGAATTCATATGCATGCAGAAATTACTGTCCTCAGATGGAGAAACAGCTCTGAGCAATGGCATTGGCTGGACTGGTCTAGAGCCACCCTTATCTCTCAGGTACAAGTGATTTGGGAGCTTTGTTGAGCACAGATGCTCCGGCACAGGTCCAATCTCGTTTGGACAAGGAAGTCCAAAGTTTGGACAAGTGAGGAAGGAAACATCGCTCAGTGTCTGGCACGGACAACATTTCATTCTCAAGAACTGTCCATGCAATTTTCCACTAACACTATCTCTAACCAGTAGCTGCCAAAAAAACAAATGGTCAGACTCCAGACAGATGTTAGAAAAGAAAAATTAGAGCAAATAAATAGTACTTGGCTTCGCATCAGGAATCTGAACTACGAACAAAACCCAACGGCCGGTCACTATTAAAGCAAACATGGGAGAAGAAAGCAGAAACTGGCCAAGCCCTTGATCTCTCCCACACATCTGCAACACCAAGCGGCTTTAGTGATTTACATCCCCTCCTGTCTCTCCCAGCTCCCATGCATCATGTCCCCCTTCACACGCTGACCTCCATGCGTGTGTCTGGGCACACTCGCGCACACCCGCGCTCACACAAAACCTTTCCTCCCGTTCCTCCCTCCGTCAGCCCGCACCGCTCCTTTCGCTCTGTGCCCTTGGCTGCTATGGCATGGATGCTGCTGATTCACATGTCGTCACCGGTGGCCGCCCTCCCACAGTGTCCCCCGTCCCTTGGATCTGCTGCGCCGCACGTCGCTGGCACACAGAGGGGCCAGGAGCTTTTACTGGTGTGAAGTAGGGTACTGGGGCAAATGCCCGCCGCATACCAATGAGTGAAAATGAGCCCATGAGCGGCTGTGGAGCAAAAGGTTCCCTATTCTCTTTTCTTGGCTGCCGGCACATGTGGGGCAGCGGGGATGTGGGAGAGGAGGGAAGGATTGGTGTGAGCCAGAGACAGCAGTAGGAGCTCTGTCGCACTTCGAGATGAATGCTAAGCAGACCCCACCGGGCGGGAGTGCCCAGATGAATGGGATCCTTTCACATCAGCCTGACAGAGGAGGGATTTCATAGTCCTCCGAGCAGCACAGAGCTGCCTTAATCCAGCAGATACAATGCCCTGCTCATACAGCTCAGGAAAACAAAATAAATATGTTCTTGCAAAGACATCACAATGAAGCTTTTAAGGACTCAACACGAGGAGGCTCTACCTGAGTTCTCAGGTCCCCTCGCATGTGTGGGAGCTAAGAGTTAGGCTTTTTATTTTCTCTCTCTCTTTGCTTTTCTCAACGCTTTTCTCCATCACTGAACCCACTGGTCTGAACCCAGTCCAGCAGTGAGAGAAGAACATTTCCATATAGGCTGTCCTCTAAAAACAAACAGGAACAATCACCTCCAGGTTCCTTCTAGAGAAAGTGATCACAAATAAATCTGGCAGGAAAAAAAAAAATGTTTCGAAATACAACCAATTCTGCAGATCAAGTGAAAATAACCAAAAGAGACTGAAGAGCTGGGGGCATCATATCTGGGCAGGACAGAGATGATGTCTGCTGCCCATGTCTAACATGTCTGCTGTCTCTACCAAACAGCCACAACAGCCGCAGCAGGGTGAAGTAGTTGTGACTATAGGATAACCATGGAGTAAGGCTCACCATCGAGGACCAGCAGCTGCTCCTTCCACCTTCCCATTAATCCCACATACAGGAAGGGAAGCAGTCAAACAGCCCAACAGGGTGCAGTGTAGGAGCACCCAAGCCAGACTATGTCAAAAAGCAGCAGTGGAGCTTGGGATGAGCTGCTTGCTCTGTGGCTTAGTCCTGCAGCAGGTACACTAGGCTGCAGGACTACGCGCTGCCGCAGCTTGTCAGAGTCTCTGAAAAGCTTTGAGACACATTCTCCACTTGCATCCAACCATGGGTGGAGAGGAGTCTTTAGCATTAGCAGCCAACCCAGCTGCCCTGCTCTGGTCACACACCTGTCTCATGACACTCTCCTTTTTTTCTGTGATGCTGCTGCAGCAAAGAGCATTTACTCTGCTGTGCAAGTGGGATGCTACAGGTGATCTATGGCACATTTGCTGTGCAGCATGGGGTTGGTTGTGGTGCTGCTTGAGTCCATCCCTCCCTCCCAAGACTGCTCTTTCCCAGGCGGCATCCAGCCTTCAGAACCCACTCAAGGTATATATGGTTAATTTCTTACTTCCATGATGGTTTGGATTCCTAGTTGAAGGTTACCCTTGCTGTGCAGGGAGTACTTATATTAATATTTCTGCAGGAGGTAGTGAAAGCTCTTTCAAACACTGCAGCTGAAATGTCTCCTGGGGATGTCTCCCAGGAGATAGGCTCATAATACCCAGAGGTTATGCCAGAATTATACGGCGTATACAGGATGTGTAATTGCCTTATCTGTCCAACTGTGCTGTCCTTGTTGTGGAGGAGCAGGTACGTGGCGTTACGTGTGCAGCCTTTGGCACCTGTCTGGAACAAATTTCAGACCACAGGACTCTGCTGTCACACGTCAGCTTGGAAAGATGCCTTCCTCTTCCACATGTGTCAGGTACCATGTATAAAGCTGTCAAATCCATTCCTGAGATAAAGAGCTTGTGTCAGGTTGATCAAAGCATGTGACAGGGGAAATGCGCGGAGGCAAAGGTTTTAAGGCCAGAACCGGTGGCTTTTCCACCAGACTCCCCTGCATACATCCAGGCCATAAAATATCAACTGGAAAATCCTGCAGTGGCAGAAATTGTTCTTCCTGTTAAAGAGGTCTGCTTTTGGAGACAAAGCTCTGCCTTCCAAAACCCTGGTGGCCAGATGTCCCACTGCAAGGCTTCTGACTACATTTTGCTTTCCCAAAGCGTTAAACTCTGTCAAAAACTCAATGCCAGTGCCCACCGCTGAAACGGAAACTCACTCTTCCAAAAATTAGCCTAACTGTGGCCCTTGCTGTTTGATGCGTGTTAGCTCCCATGCTCTGCAGCCTGTCAGGATGCAGCATAAAAAGCTTATTTTTTCCTGCCAGCTTCCCCTGCCCCTCCATGTGCAAGTGCTGGCATTCCCATGCCAGAGCTGCTGAGATGAGGCGGTGGGTTGGCTGGGATAACGGCAGCTCCGTGATTCCCCGGGCCGATGATCTACCAGAAATGCCAAACTGTGTCAAGCAACGTGTGAGTCACCACTCACAGCTTTTGCTCAGCACTGAAGCAGAAATCCACAATTCTGGCAAAATTTAGGCCTTTTTATTATTCTCTCTAGCTGCCTTACCAAGCTGGCTTTTTTAGCGTCCCAAACCGAAGTTGAATAGAGCTGCCAAGGGCTGTCATCCCAAGTTTCTGCTTCTAATTTCCTTGCAGTGGAGATGCTGAGATGGCTGAGAATATTTCGTTTTACCACCTGGCCACCAAAAAGCTGGGTTTGCATTTTGGATGATGTCACATTTCCTGAGCTCTGGAGAATGGTTGTTTCTCTTTTCTCTTTTGGCGCAAAATGAGCTCAAGCATTCAAAAAAAGAAACCCCTCATGAGCTGCCAAGGAAATACCAATGAGAGAGACAGGAACAAAAGCACGACTGTAAAATCAGAGGAGACAAAAGGATTCAATAGATCTGACATATTTTTTTCCCACCCAGATTGTAGCATCCATGTCAATTGATGACAAGGATTATTTGGTGACGTTGGAAGAAGTTGGAATAAATCTGCTCTTCCTTAATAGCCCTGTGTCTAAGCCACCCATCCCAGTGGGTTTGTGGTTAATCTGGCCAAGGTCTATGTCCTCTTTGACACAAGCTGTAGCTCCAGTAAAGCCCTTCCTAGCAGGACTCGTCTCGGAGATGTCAAGGAGATGACTAATACCTAAGTGTGCTCTCGAGCTCAGTGACTGAAATCACTTGTGTGGCCAAAGACCCTATTAATAGTCTGTACACACAGTATATGTAGTTACGTTTTAAATATAGAGGCATTGTCCAGAAGTATTTCTATTAGCCCTGTTTACTCCCAAACCACCTGGGCTCAGGAATCTTGACGTCCTGAACCTAAACGTGGGTAAAGTGTGAGGTAGCCCTCCAAAGGGTGTGACAGAAGGGAAATCACTGCACCAAACAGCTTTAATAGGAAAAAACATTTGAAGTTGCCACAGTTCGGTATTTCTTTTTTGTGTTTTTTTAACATGGCTAACCCAAAAAGTGTGATGGCAGGGTTACACCAGAGGTGAGGGTTAGACACTCACAGAGAAGGAAAAGATGTCAGTCATTAGAGGAACAACAGGTTTGGTTACTGGAGTATCTCACTATTGGAAAATTTTGGAGACTGATGTGCTGTAAATTCCCACAGAAGCAGCTGTGTCCTTTTTGAGTTGTTATTTGTCAGGGCACAGCCTTTTCTTCAGTTTGCTAGTGGAGTGACCCCAACCTCTTTGAGAACATTTGCTACTCCAAAGCACCTCCCAATGAATGTCTCTTCAGTGGCCTTTAGGATAAGAAGTATCTGATGGCTATTTCCAGTTTGTTTCTTACATTGTGCCTCTCAGGAGCTGAACTGCACTGAGTTTTGATTTTGGTTTGGATTTGGTTTTGAGGATGTTGGTTTTCTTTCTTTTTTTTTCTTTTTTTACCTTCTGAATGAAGAACAGGAAATCAGTTTAAAAGAGCACCAGCAAAAAATAGCACCTGTATGGCAAGGACATGTGAGCAGATGATCAGAAAAGCTTAAAGAATATGGGGGATTGCAAATATTTTCACCCAGAAACAACGTTCCACCACCTGTAAATAGCAGCAATTCAAACAGAGGGCTCAAGCTCAGAAATAAATGCATGAATCACTGTGTTTATTCTTTAGTCACACTAGTTACTAAATACTTGGGAACTCCAGTTCTTCCACTCTCCTAGTTGAGCTGGGGAAAGCAAAGGTGTAAGGCCAAATGCTGACTCAGAGCAGTGAAGAACAGCATATATATGACAGAAGAGCTTTTGAGAGTCATCCTCCTTTCAGTGTGCCTTGTTCCTATTAGAGCTCTTCTGAGGTTCTCGTTGAGGACCGTCATCTTCAGAAATGTGGCTTCATTTGATCAAAATCAAACCAAAACTACCCAGCTAAAGGAAAGCCTGAGGGTCTATGGCTCTGGGATGGTTCTGCTGGCTGGTGTGAAAAGAGACGTAGTGGGGATCTGATCCCAGTCACAGATGGCCGTGGGACCAGGCTCCTCTGCCATTGCCATCATTGACTTAGACTGGCAGATCCTGGGAACTGTGCAGTGCAGGAGTCAGGGACCCTCCTTGAGAGAGATCAGTGCAGGTCCAAGCGCACCAAGCAGGCTTCTGGAGCATCTCCTGACACACTGGGCATGGCAGCACCTACACAAACTTTTACTCCCACACTTAGTCCCCTATAGAGAAACTCTGTTGGTGGCTTTGGCAACAATGAAATCACATCCAAAAAGAAAAGTTCTTGGGAGAGGAAACAGTGAGAAATGAAAGGGAAGAGACTGAGACGGCATCTCTGTCACCTAAGGGACAAAGAGAAACAGGCACTGTTAATTAATGAGTGGTTTTCGACATTATGTACAATGTATTAAAAAGTCTCATTTGAACAAGAGCTGCCCTGATGTGCCAGGGGATGTTTGAGCCCTTTCAGGTCTCGGCTGGCTCGCTTGCACCGTGGCTCCGCCGAGGCCGCCCGGCTGCGCCCACAGAAGCGGGGCATTCATGCTCCAGGAGTGTTAATGATTTCCCCCTCCATAAACTCAGCCACTCAACCGTGTGCTCAGTGGGACACACACAGAGATGAAATGCCTTCTTTGAAGGCCAGGAGGAGGTGCCAGGACTGAAGTTTCTTCCTGGGAGAGTTTCACCTCCATCCCAGGGGAGATCCCTATGGGAAGGGTTGTCTGATTCCCATCAACATGTGGAGGCAACCAGCCCTCTTAGCCTCACCTCTATTGATGTATTTTAACACAGTCGGCCAGCCCTGGGCTCATGGAGGCTGTTAATGCTTGCTGAAGAGTGTTTCTCAAAGTCAGTCCTCCTCTTGGCTTTTGCTTTAACAAAGGGACATGGGGACTCTGCACACTCCACACCTCTGTGGGCAGTGAGGGGCAGAAGACATTCTTGTTGCAGATGTCTTCACCCCGGGCACACGCGGTTAATTTGTTCCCCAAGAGCTCTGTTCACAAATTTTACAGGAGGCTGGGAAAGTAATGAAAATAGTCTGCACTGCATGTTTATTTGAAAAATGTTGTAAAACACCCTGAATAATTTTCACACTGAGATGATCTGAACAGCCCGATGTGGAACACTTAGGTGAGTAATAGTCCTGGACCTGCCTGTGCAACCCAGCTGAGCACGATGCTCTCCATTGCCCTTGCATGCTCCAGCTGTGCCTGGGGGTTAGCGAGAATCTGCTGCTGGCTCTGGGCTGCTCCCACTGGCATCCGGCTGTGGGATCCATCGTGGTACTACCTAGGGCTGCCAGGGCACCAGGGTGCTCTGTGATGCACACCCCCTCATCCAGCTGGGAGCATGGGATACATGGAAGGAAACCAAACCAGGGATGATCTTGCACTGCAAGGTTCTTAGGTAGCACAATATCTTCCCAAGGCAAAGGCAAGGGGGGAGGAGACAGCAAGGAAAATCCAGGATTTTACTTGTGTTTTTAAGAAAAAAAATTAATCATAGAACCATCGAATCATTAGGTTGAAAAAGGCCTTTAAGATCATCAAGTCCAACCATCAACACAGCGATGCCAGGCTCACCACATATACATATCTCTTAAATATCTCCAGGGAGATATGCAGTGATGCCTCCATTCAGATGTGGTTAATTAAACGTGGTCCTATCTCATAACTGCATCATCGGGAGACAGCTCTTCAGATGAAACTTCACAAGTTTTTCTCCCTGAAGTTCGTCCATTTGCAGCTCAACAAAACTACAAATCCCAGTATGCAACGGTCCCTCTCCTTCTGAAAGGCCTGAGGGAGATGTGGGTACTACTGAAATCAACTGGTTTTTTTTCTAGTAAGACTCCACTCCAGTATAGATGTTTCTATAGCTTTTATCTTTGCTCCATCTACTTGGCTCCAGGAACTAGTATTTCCCTCTGTAACACACTAATGCTTTTTGCACAGGTGTTAATGGCAAGAAGATCCAAACCCACCAGCTCCATGAGGCAAAGCAGCTTTACATGCTTTCATACCGCTGAGAAAAGCCAAAGGAAAACAACTGAGCCTCATGCTGCCTGCTGGCACTGTCCTGCTGTCCTGGGTGGGGAAAACCCTGTTAACCACTGCAAGTCATGAGAGAGCAATGGCACAGACTAAGATACAAGTGAATGATTTTATTCTGAGTACAGCTCTCAAAGTTTGTTTTGATGAGTGGTCATCCGATTTCCATGGTCTGCAAGTTCAGCCACCCATCTCAGGAGCAGGCGAGGTGGTCCCCTGCCATCGTGGATGGACCCTGCAGCAAGGAGTGGGAGTGAGAACTAGGGAAGGACAAGGGTCTCATCAAATAGGGGTGGATAGGCACAGCAAGTCTTCAACTTCAGGAAGATCCATGGTCACAGGGAGAGGAACAACACGGTCTCCACAATACTATACAGCACTTTTGGAGGGAAGAAGGGATTTCTTTCATGGGGTTGTTGAGGTCAGAGTTTGGACCAGCATATGAGTGAGGTGGTAACTCACAACATGCTTCAGGAGGACCCAGCAATTCTTCTCCCAGTGACCAGAGATCTCTCTCCCTTTTCTGTAGCAAGAAATGCCAGTGTCTCCACCTTCAGGACCTCCGTCCCACAATGATGCAAGAAGCAGCCTTAAGAGGATGAGTGGAATCCCTTAGCTGCTGGCATCATTAACAGGATGTGTCACTTAAGCATGGGAAGATGGGAAGAGGACACACACGACAGACTTCCTGAGCAAACCAGGAACTCCATCCTGTGCCTGACACAGCCCCTTCAGCCGCCTTTGCACGAGCCACCCACTCTCCTCCATGAGACTGACCATCTGCCACCCTTCCTGCCTGTCCCTCCCATCCCGTCCTTCCTGCCTGCCCAGTTAGTCTTTCTTGTGAGCAAAACCAAACAGCTTGTTTATTCCCTTTCCTCCATCTGCTAGAGCATAATATGAGCCCACTCCACGGTTTTCCCCCTTCTTTTCCCCATTTTGCCTTGCTGCAGGAGCCAGTCTTCACTGAGCTGAGGGGCAGCCACTTGCACCGCCCCGCTGCAAATGTCAATGCTGAGACATGGTCCTTGGTCTAAATGAGAAAATTTAGGAACAAAATCTTTTATTTGCTTTCACTGGCTTTGGGTATTTGTCACAGGAAGACAAACTCAGAATAGTGACACCATGTGAAAAATGCATCTTCTATTCTTGACCTTCCAAGGCTTTTTTAAAAATTATACCTGTTATCCCCAATGAATTAAGAATGGACATTTCTATAGGTGGAAAGTAAAAAAAAATATTTCTTTTGTATATGCCAGCTCTACTGGCTTTTCCCATTCCCTTTCCTATGGCTGCATGCAGAGCAGCCCAGCACCGGGCACTGCAAATCTCGGTGGGATTCTGGGGCTGGGAGATGTCAAAGAAACATCACAGCTCACTGTTACAGCTCCTCTGCCACCCAATGCCACCATCCTGAGGCAGATACAACTCAATACAGGACATTCACTCTATCTGCCCTGTTCCTGCACACTTCCCTTAACTTCCCGTGGAGCACGTGATTATGAAAATCCTGCATAAATACATAAACCAGAATCATTTTTAATTAAGCACTCTGGTCTTCATATTTCTGGAATGAAACAGCTAGAGAATAGCCAGAGGTGCAGTGGGGGTAGAAGGTCTCTCTTTTTTTCTTTGTATCTATCTAAATCGTATTCTCTGCATGTGACATCGAATTAAACTTGCAAGACTA
This sequence comes from Apaloderma vittatum, assembly GCF_000703405.1. Classification (NCBI taxonomy): domain Eukaryota; kingdom Metazoa; phylum Chordata; class Aves; order Trogoniformes; family Trogonidae; genus Apaloderma; species Apaloderma vittatum. The sequence goes on from NW_009737254.1 coordinate 15,296, forward strand.
GAGTAGGTACCCAACAGGGACCCATAGCAAAGCCACACTTGGCACAACATTATTTCTGTGACAGTGTGTTAGCTCCCTGGCTGGGTGCTCTTGCTACCCTGTGCATGAGTTCCACATGATATATTTCATTAATACTCCCTGGAAGCTTCGCCCGTGGGAAGTCGGGAGTGTGTTTGTCACATCTAGAGACGGCAAAACCCACCCCAGTGCCTGTGAGCACTAGGAGCTGCTGGCAGCGTTTCTGAATTGTATTTCTGCACTGCGCAGGCAGTTCCCAAAGCCCAGCAAACAGCCAAAGCCTCCTAAACCTCACTTTTAGGTAGTGGGTGGAGATGGGAGGAGCTCTCCCACCCCCGCTGCGAGTTATCCAAGGTGAGTCTCAACTATATGGGTCTGCTTCCAAATAAAAAACATCATTGCTTACACACAGTATTTATATGTTCCTCCGCCCTGGTTTTGGCTCCTTCCCACTTTTCTTCACAAACTGCAGGCTGAAAAGGGCCATTCAGGGAGGCTCGATGATGCGAGTGCAGCCCCAGCCCCTCTGCCAGCTCCCTGCTCCCTGCTCCAGGGTGAGCACAACAGGTTTTCAGCA
>NW_009737254.1:15921-25035 GCF_000703405.1 Apaloderma vittatum
AACTTTTCTTGGCCCGTCTTAACATTTTCACTTCTTACACTTCGGCTATGTTCCCCTGGGCTTTTCTTTCTTCTCCTTTCCTCTTTTGATGCTAATTGTTGCAACAGAGACCATAGCAGCAGAGCTGCAGCCTGTGTAAACTCCGGCTGAATTCTGTGCATCCACATAAGCCTGGGGAAGCGGCACCTTCTTCCCACGACCCCACTTCTGAGAAAACACTAATCTGACAGAGACAGCCCTCAGCTTCTGCTCCTGAAAGACATTTGCAACTGGCTCTCTATCAACTAGTGCAAAATGGAAAATAAAAACGAATGTGGGTTTCCCTATAGCGGATCAAACAGGTCTTTGTTTCCTTTAGCGATTAGATGGGAAAACGTATGTTCACCAGCAGTTTTGGAGGGCAGGTGCTGTGGGCATCCACAAAATGCTCCTTGTCCGCTGCTAGCTTGACGTGCAACCATTTAAATCTCTAACTGTGTGACAGGGCAGCTTCCTCTCTGAGCTTACAGAAAGCTCAGGACCAATCATTGCTACAGCCATCCCAGATTTTGTTGTTTTGCCTGCCAAACCTTAACCAAAAATAAGATCCTTTCTGCTTAATCTCATCACTGTCTTATTCTGATTAGATATATTCCCTCTGTCTATATAAGTTATAGGACAAGCTGAGCCAGGAATAGAGTAAGAGAGAAGGAGGGAGCCACAACTAAAGGAAAAGCATCGTGTTCAGGTTTTGCTAAGAGTGATAAGATTGAAAGCTAAAAACAAACAAAAAATATATTTTACTCTCTCCTGCAGATACGATCTTTAAGGATAAGTTTTTCCATCTGTTAAAGAAATTCCTCAGGGGACCTAGCATGTTTCCTTTCAAGGAAAGACTTGAATCTCATGCTGATCTTTTATTCTAACAGTTTCCTATCATCCCAAGTGATGCTGGAGACCACATTGTTTTACCTGATGGATGTTTATGTAGGAGGGTGCATATTTTTCAATACAGCTTGATAGAGGCATCACCTTCTTCCAAAAATAGGCCCAACCCAGCATCAGCTCCAGCTTCCTTTAATAATAGATAAAAAACTACTTCAGATTTGGGCATACTGTTTCTTGGAGTTTTTTGCTTGTTCAAAGTTGAATTTCTTGCTTTCTATAATATAGTACATGTGTCCTAGCAATCACATCTACAGCTGGGACAAAACAGTGTGACTCCACTTAGTCACTGGAGTGTGGCTGACTTGCATTTCACAACCATTTCACACCTTCCTTCCAATCACCTATAGGCATGTATGAACACACTTCCAGTGTCCCCATAATTGCTATGAAACTGATTTTCAGAAGAAATTTGAAATCTCTTCATTGTATGTCAAATCACTGAAGACATTCTTAGCTCCAGTAGAAGAGCTGGGTTGATAAATATGGGTTAGATACCCTCTGCTCACCAGTGCAAGTAGAGTCTGGGCAGAAGTGGGACAGAAACTTCTTGTTGATCAAACCTGGTGGTAGAAGAGCAAGAAAAACTCTGGTACACATAGAGTGACCTTGATCCTTTTGCCAAATTACCAAGCTGAGCAATGCCAAACCCCACAGCTGCTGGGGTTTTAAGCACACCCACACTGGGATCAAGACTAGGATTCCCCAACTCATACAACCAGAAGTACTACCAAGTTGTAATGGCTTTTGGACATAGTCAGTATCAAAACAGAGGATCATTGCTCTAGGGAAAAGCTATTTTCCTCTCTCTGTATTGATGCTGGCTGTGCAGTACATTACTATTACCCCCAAAAGGCACAAAGGTCCGTTTGCTGTGATTTAAGGTCATGCTTGTTATACACAAACACTCCTCCAGCCATTGGGAATTTCCAAAAATATTTGTGAGTCCAATGATTGTAGCACAAAGATCCACCTATGAAGGAAATATCTAAGGAGAAGCACATTTTTACTGTCCTGGTTTTGAAAACATGCCTTACACAATCAAGACAGCCAATCACCAAATGTAGATGCCATGAAAATGAAGGATGTGGCACACAAATGACCCATAGGCTGGCTGAGATAACTCAAAAGCTCCTTAAACACGCATAGGAGGACATGCTGAGGACCTGCTCCCATGGCAGAATTTGTGGTGGGGGTGGCAGGGTGCCAAACAAGCGCTCCCATCAACTCCATCCCAAGCAGCATCTCCTCGCCAGGTGCACTGAGACAAGGCTGGGAAGAAGCCTGGGGCTGAAGCTGAGGATATGCAAGATTTTGTCTAGGAGATAGATAGAGTGTAATGGCAAGCTGGGAGGGGGCCTCCAGTAAACCAAATTGTGGGAAGGGCACGATGCTCTTTACTCCCACAGCACCACCCAGAGCTAAACCATCCCCTGAGGACTGCTCAGAAACCCCACCCTAGTCCAGCTTCACTCTCCAGAACATCTCTGGAGCAAAGAGCCCTGCTACCTGCCATGCTGTAACCAGACCTTGTCCTGGTGAGCTTGGCAGAACAGCTCCCCAGGAGCAAAACTGGATAACATTTCTCTCCCTGGTCCATCACAACACCCCAGGAGCTGCCCTGTTTAGGGATCTTACAAGCCTTTCTTCTCCTGTGTTTGCTACGAGTGTTTGTTTCGGCCACCTTGCCCCAACCTTCTTTTCATTTCTAATTTTTGTATTCAATCACTTTACACACAGCAATTGGCTCTGGTCAGAGCACACACAGGTCCTCACTTGTTCCCAGCTGGAGCTATAGACCACTCAGTGTTCAGAGTCACAAAGAGGAGAAAATGGAGACAGGAGAAGTGACTTACAGTCCCAGGTAGACACAGGCTATGGCAAGTGGAGGGGATGGGTTCACAGGGATGTTGGCCCAAAGGATTCACTGGGCTGAGCTCTGCTTTTCTCAAACAGCTTTCTGCTGTCCACACAAAGGAACATCGCATTTTGTTTAAAAAGCCACCAAATCTCAACTGACAGCCAGAACACAAAATGCTGTGTTGTTCATGGCGAGTTTTTCATCTGGGACTCGTTTTGACTGTTTTTTTCCTGTTGTTTATTGCCACTTGTGTGTGTAAGCTGGTGTCGGCACACTCTGGCAAAATGAGACATTGGTGGTTTGGTTGTTTGCTCTTCTCCAGGAAATGTGGGGACAGCTTGGTCCTGGCTCTCTCTCCTGCCTCATCATGCAAATGCAGAGGTTGTGATGGTGTCTGGGCTAAAAACCATTATGAAACTGGGCATAAAAGATGTGCCCAAGACAGTACAGAGGGCTGAGGTGAAGATGGACACAGCTTCTTGTCCTCACACAAGAACAGGAAACTGTTTCGTGGCCATACAGGCTAATGAGGGAACCTCAGAAAGGTAAAGCCTTGAAGTAGTGCCCATCCATACACCATGCTTTGTGCCACACACTGCAGCTGGGCTGGGCGAACTCAATGGCAATTAAAGGGTGCACTGAAGTTCGCTAAGGAATTAGATAACACCCTCCCTCTTTCATCCTTGAGGTGCTTATTGCCTCTTAAAATGTCTTCTACATGATGCAGCAAACTTTGTCATGTGAGATTTTATAATGATCTTCATAAACCTTGGTACGTCCACCTATAATGTCACCAATGTCCTTAGGACTTGGCCAAAAAACTTCAGGTCTCATGACTAAAGTGGCTTCTCGGGATATCTTTTCAATTCTCTTTTGACAGACAATTCATAATTTATCTCTAGTATTTTTTCAGCACTGAAGGGCCCCATTATAATACAAAACACCACCTACTGATGACGCATACCGCTTCTGGATGCTGACCAAACACAGACCAAAACCTTTCTAGATTACTTAGGAAACACTCAGAAATGAGGCACAGAACTTGTCCCTGCTCTTGGGGAGCTTCTCAACCTTCTGCTTCACTCACTGTCTTTCCATATCTTGCATCACAAGCAAAATCTTGTGTCATGAGCATCAAGAAAGCTGATGTCTTTTGAGAGGGAGAAGACCACAGTCGCCTGTGGCTGTGGTAGCCTGGCACAGGAAGAGTTAAACCCCAGTAGCATCTCAAGAGGGTCTGGAATCCACAAAGGTGTGCAAATGGCAGCCAGCCCCTCAGAAGTGCTGGGTTTGCGCAGAGGTTGCTAAATTCCTGCCTCTCCCCAGAAAGTTGTCATCTCCATCCCCACCAGCCAGTTTGCTGGCTGCCTTCCCTCCCCTGCCTAGCTGGGAGAGAGAAAGAAAAATAAAGAAGACCACGAGGCTGGAGAAAACGCTGTTGCTGCTGCTGCAAAGGTGGTTCCTGGCAAAAGAGGGTCACGGGACACTTCTTAGGTTCAGCCCTACAAACAGCTCCCACCGAGGCGGCCAGCAGCCTGCGAGGAGGAGGATGGAAAAATACCAGTGAGCGCCGGCTCCCAGCCCTCCTCCTCCTCCCAGGGTTGCTCTGCAGACACCCCGCCTGCACCCCCCTCTGCTGTGGTATTTAACATAGGGCTGTGGGGAGCACAAGGCTTTCGGAGGGCACGGGCCCCGGGAGGTCACGGGCACGGCAGTGGGAGACCTGACTAAGTGATCTGGTCCCTTCAAAGGTGGCCTTTAGAAAAGGTTCTCCGGCTCGACCTGTTCCCACAGTTGGTCTGGTACCAGAGGAGGACAATGGAGGGGTCGCTTGGACAGTTCCAAGATTTCCAAGTCTGTCTCCAAGCAAAGGAGTTAAATCTATAAGCAACTCTTACCAAGCTCCAAGCCCAAGAATCAGCAGATGTCCCAGAGGTGGCAGACTGGCTGATCCGAGAGCTGTCTGCATATTTTGCAGTCATGACTTAAAAACGGGAGGTGAGCAATTTATAATGAAGCAGTGTCACCAGCTGGCATATGAAAAGCATTTCCTCTCTGTCAGTGAGCAGGAAAGAAACTGAAGGAAATTATGTGAAACCAAATTTCATTTGCCTTTCTTCATAAAACATTTCCCCAGCTCAGCAGCTGAGCAGCTTCAGACCAGTTTTGGGGTTCAGGTCTCAGAGCGTGCCCTCAGAGTCAGCACCAGCAAGTGCCTTCAACCTTGTTTGCAGCACGGCATGGGTCAATACCTGAGTTAAGACTGGTGTCAAAAAGATGCCAAGACAGCACATACGTATGAATATTGGCAGTGTAGGCACATCTGTATTTTCATAAGCCAATGCTATGTAAGAGATAAGAAAATTCAGGTCCCATGTTTGTCAGCCTTGTGAAGCCATGCAGAGGAAGGGAAACAGCTTTCTTCCACCTCTGAATCTGATTTGCCCATTATCTCCCAGCTCCGGCCCTCCAGCCTGGGGAGTAATTGGGAATACAAATCTCTTTATAATTCTCCTCCATAAGCACATGAGTCAGAGCTGCTGTCTTCATTTGCAGGTAATCACACTAGTGAATGCAGCCACACTAGCTCCTTGCTTTTTAACATCCTTAGAGGGGGCCTTCAAAGGTTAATGCTCTGGATTTGGATCAGCTCTCTTGGCTCATTATTTATGGCCATTTCTCCCAACCTGAAATGGGTCCAGCAAGCTCTCTGGCAACTGAGATGAGAGTTTCTGGAAGCGCTACTGTCCTCTGTTCAAAACAACATCATGCAGAACATCTAATTTCATGATTTTCCTGTGAGTTAATGTCATAGCCATCCTTTCCTTGTCTCCACAGCTACAAGGGAGTCCTGGGACCTGTGCAAGTCACCTCCCTCTAATTCAAGAAGATGCTGTGCAAAACATGTCTCCTCCGCCTGGCAAAGGGGAGGGGAGAGGTAACATGTTGCGTTACTGCATAAGCGATCAATTATTATACTGGTTCCTCTTTTAACTTCGCTAGGCAATAGGTAGTTGGTGCTTCATTTATTCCTCGATTTTCATTATCCCTGTGGGTACCACCATCAGACTATCCGAGTGCTACCCTCTACGAGGGCATTATCATGACATATCTGTGCCACTTCTCTTTTGTAATAGGAAATCGAGTTACTGAGAGGACAAGTCTTGCCAGAGGCCACGATACAGCCTCAGGAACAATGCAAGGAACTGAAGGGAACTGTTACAGGTCAACACTGTATTACACAGAGCATCCTTCCGCCCGCAAGTATGTAGGTAACCCATGGAGGGACAGCAATGCAATTTATATCTCCTACTAAGTAGCAACTTGCAAGCCGACTCATACCAATCCTCAGCATCATTTACGGATGATTTGCCATTTGGTGTCAGTTAGGTTCCTGGTGTTACTCTTTTCCAGCATGGAAACTCATGGTTAGAGGGGTACAGTCCAGTCATTCAGGGCCAAGCTGGGGAGGGTGCCAAGAACAGTCAGGAGTCACAGCATCTCCCGATCCTATTAGCAAGCCTGCCTTTGATTCTGAAGATCCCAGCGTGCACAGTGTAGCTTGGTAATATGGAACGGGAGGGAATTAGGAAGTAGCACAGCACTACTCACACCTTCAACCACCTCCCAGAGCTTTCAGCTTTGCTGACATAGGAGGACCAGTGGAGTCTCCATGAGATGCAGTGGGTGGCTGTAGCCTGATTCTCTGCATCTGATGGGCTACGGTCAGATCATACAGATAACAATTGAACCCCAGATAACAGTTAAACTCATGCTTAATTCAGTTAAAGGATTCAAGAGCAGATATCTGTTCATTTAGGGAGAAAAACAGCCATCCAACCAAGCTGGGGAGCGCGCAGCAAAATGCAGGGCCCTCTTTGAGCCTTGCTAAACAAGGGCACTCTGTGCACAGAGAGCTGCAGGACTTCCAGTTCTTCCAGAAGTCCAGGTCTTGAGTTGCTGCTGCCTGCCAGATGCCTGTGGTCATCAGTTCCAGAGTGCTGGCAGCCAGGACAAGATGACCAGAGTTGCCTCTTCTCTCCTCAAATCACAGAGTTATGCAAATTGCTCACTGGCTTAACAAACTGCTTTAAATTAAATACAGGTCTCTTTTTTTACCTGAAGGTTGCAATGCCATCCATGCTACCACTAAGACCAAGAGTGTATGTTAAATTCCTGCCCTCTTTACCTGTGGCCTGCAAAAAAATCATGACCAACAGACAGAGCATCCTCGCTAATCCTACTTGCACCCCAGGCCCACACAATTCCCGGTGTTTACGTTCAGCACCGAGAAACCCTGCTCCATGCACTCCTCTATTGCTCTGCTGATGAATCTTAACCCTGTGTTTTCCCATAGGATTTTCCCCTGCCGTCAGCGGCAGATGGTCTGGGTTTATGTCCTCTTTGGTACCTTCAAAGCCTAAGAATAAGTGCTGGTTTAGGGCCACATCTTGCATTCCCATATCTCTGCTGCCTTCCCCCCAGGCATTGTTTAAGGAAACTGCCCTAAGATCCCTGTAGAGTTCTGGTTAAGAGCATCAGGAGCTTTGGCCATTTTCACACAAGAGCTTTGATGTGTACCGTATTGCTTTAATTTCTGTTCTTGACTTTTCTGAAGACAGGAGGGTTAACTTCCCTGCAGCCAGAAGAGCTCAAGATACCTATTACATCAGGCCCACTGGTGTTTTCAGGAAGAGTCACCACCAGTTGCTGGACCAAATGACAAACAGCTGAAGCAGGGCCCAGAGAAAAGACATCCTCCACAAAAACCCTCTCTACACCTGATTAGATCTCAGCAGGCTTTTCTAATGAGACGCTGATGTGATCCTTGTCCTTGAAGAGGAGCATTTCATTAGCCTGAAGCGGCTCAGTTAGTGAATTAAGCACTGGCCTGGGACCAGAAGCTGTGTGCATCTTTGATCCCATCCTTTAAAGCCATTGAGTCAGCTTTCGTAGGAACTGCACTTGGGCATGTCCACGCTGCCAGCAGCACAGCGAAGCGTGGTTGTCCCAGGTAGCTTTAAGCAAGTTAGCACAAGTGCTGGAAGGAACCCAGCCCCTGATGTCCCATTTTCTGTGTGGCAGGTTCAGCCACGAGCCAGATGCCAGGCTGACCCCGGTGAGCTGGGGCAGGGGGGAGAAGGAGGCTCCCGGGGCACCAGGGTGTCTCTGGGAGAGATGTCCCACCGCACCACACAGCCCACAGGTTCCAACATGTCCGAATTCTGCTGCCTGCTGCACCTCCAGCCCCTCACCAGGCAAGGCAAGGTGATTCTCCATCCAAGGCGGAGAGGAGAAATGTATCTCTGATCGAATCTTAAAATTTCTTTTTTCCTCACTCCTGCTCTCTCACTTTGCTGGGTTTTCTTGGTCCTACTGGGTGCTATTGCTTCTGCACAAGTCTCTGATATGTGAAATGAAATACGGAGGCAGCCAGAGGCCCTGCAGTTAGGATCTGTGTGTCTTGAACAGTAACAGGTTGGCAGCTTCTCAGAAGACAGCGCTACCACTCACCTCAGAACAGAAAATTGTGTCTGAGGTCAGTCTGCTCCGTGTCAAGCGTCCCATTGAGCTCTCAGCTCTTATTAACCAGTTCTTTCATTTCCTTGCAACTCATGGTCATGCATAGAAAGGAAACCTCTTTCTCCGTCGTTACATCCTGAAGCTTCCTTGGCAGGAGCTCACGGACACACAGACCAAGGCTCTGCGGGGAGGTCGGATCCATGTGGGACAGGCCAGTGTGTTGCTGTTCAGAGAGCCAAGAGCTGTTATACCAGACCAGTCCCTTCTTCATCCAGCCTCATAAATCTCTCATGTCATCTCTCTTTTGCTGTATCTAAATGACCATTTATTTTCAATCCACCCAATCTCTCTCGGTTGTTTTCTAACCCTGGCTCTCTGCCGTTGATCTTGGGACAGAAGTTTCCCGTCAGGTCTCTCCAGGCTTGTTGCTTTGAGGTAACTTAAAATAATTGATTTCTTATTTCACATTTTATCTCATTTTCGTTTGCTAAGTGTTTTTCAAATGAGATTCCTGAGTTTCTGAAGGGGTTCTTGAGTAACTCCTTGTCGTGTAGCAAGGGGATCCTTGTCCTCCTGTGCTCAAGCTGCCTTTCTGGTTCAAGTTACACAGGCAAGATAAAATTAAGGTGCCTTAGTTTCTTTTAAGACTGTTGCAGAGGACAAGAGTGAGAGAGCTTGGCAGGGATAGCAGCAGGGAGGTGATGCTCTCAGCATCCTCTCCAGTACATGGCAGGGAGCGTGATGGACTCTTACTCTGAGTGTGCTTGTGGCTGGGGACTACCATCCTTTTGCTGGTGCAGTGACCA
>NW_009737254.1:25054-65551 GCF_000703405.1 Apaloderma vittatum
GAATGCCGCCGGAGACCAGTACTGTGGTTTGTGGGGTCTGTGGGGAGGACCCCCTGTGGTGTGGAGCAACACCAAGCCCAGGCAGTGGGAAGGGAACATGCTTGGGGCCACTTTGTTTCTAGATCTCCCTTTCCCTCTGCACTAACGGACACGGAAAATTGGCAGGGAAGAGAGCAGTATAACTGCAGAGGCTCAGGGAGCATGGGACAGTGCTGCCCAAAGACAGGCACCAAAGGAAAATCCCTGCCAACCTGACTGCCTCTGCCATCAATGCTGCTTCCCTCCTCCACCTTTTGTCTCTTACCCCGAGGGCAACATGAGCCAGAGCGTGCCCGCCAGCCCTCCACCTCTGTATCCAGACTGGAAGGTAAACAGTGTGGCTTTAAACGAAGGGAGAGTGGCAACAAAAAGACTGACGCTGTTATCGTCTCACAGGCTGCCTGGGATGCTTGCTGTCCTTCCTCACATCCCAGCCTCATCCCCACAGGCTGACTGAGCTGTGTTGAATAGAGAAGCTTGTCTGGGGACAACCGGGGCAGTGGCTTTTCCAGGGCTGGCATGCATCAGCCAGAAGAACATGAGAGCCACACACAGGGCAAATGGAAAAATCCAACTGGCTCACCTTGCTAATGGCTAACAGAGGGTTATTCTTGGCCACCCTCTCCCTGTACCAAGGAGGAGTACTGTAAACACTGTCCCAGAGCCTTCTCTCCCTCCTGGTGATGTTTCCCAATGACTCCATAGCCTGAGCTTCAGGCAATAGCTTAGTAATAGGGAGAAATACTCACCTACTTCATCTAATTCCCAGTGCTCAGGTGCTCCTTGGACACCAGAGGCAAGGTGTGTGCCATGGTCCTGGGGTCTATTCTCAAACCCAGCACTCCTACTGCATCATTCTCATCTGCAACAGTTGGGGTTCACCAGGCAGATCCTGCCCAAGCACAAGTATTTTTCTGGTCCCTACACTTACCACCAAACAATTCTCCTCCCCGATGTCTAATAGCAGCTGCCACAAATACACTTCACCCATGTCTTAAGCACAGTAGGAAATAAAAGTCTACAGTATATTCATGGCTTCTGTAGAGCTGCTGTTGTAAAGCTGGCACATATAAAGGCAGAGGGGACACACGCTTGGGTCAGGGATACACACAGAGAAATGGCTCTCTGGATTGGAGATAGGACAGAAACTTCAGGAGAGCCAGAGGGATATTCCAGCAGGGAATATCAGGCAGGGAAAAGTACAAAGTCAAAGAGGAGAAGAATAAAGGAGACGAGCTCCCAAAAAAAAGGGATGGACACAACTTCAGTTTAGTACTGAGTGACCTGTGTGCTTTTCTTCACCTCCATAGTCCTCCCTGCTCAACACCAATAATGTCTTGTCCTCTAGCCAAGCACCACCATGTAGTCACAGCAATAGAGTGCAGCAGCTGAGGTGACACAAAGAATTGAGCAGCTGTTGAATTACTGAACTATCCGGGTGCTGCCAGCCCACTTGTGGAGTAGTTAAATATACTGAAAGCCCTGTCAAGGATGAGGAGACCAGGTCGTGTCACTTTACCTTCAAAGTCAGTGGCATTGCTGTGAATATAACCCAAGAGTCCTGCCTGCTGGTCTCTATGCTAACCATCAGGCAATGCTCCTCCCTAACATCTAATAGCAACCACCACAAATATGCTTCACTCATCTCCTAAGCACAGTAGGAAATAAATGGCCACAGTATATTCGTGCCTTCTGTAGAGTTGCTGTTCAGTTCTGGCGTTGCCCTCAGGTAACCTGGGAAAGAGAGACTCCTGTAAGACACCCAAGACATTGCTGGCCACAGAATGATGTCAGCTTTGAAAATGAAGCAAGCAGCAACAATAAGTATGACAAACCAGCCGGCAGCAAGCACTCCATTTTCATGGGGAAGAGCAGGATTTGTATGCAGGAGAATCTAAATGCTGCTTTCCCTGCCTGGGAACAAGTGTAGCGGGCACTGTAGGGCTGGTTGTAGGCAGCTCAATACATGTAAAGCAGAGATTTTAAAGATAGCCCTGGGCAAGGCTGTGCACTTCACTTCTCTACATTTAAAGCAGAAATAACGATACTCGTGCATGTGACAAGTTAAGGTGATACCTCTGCGTAGGTGGAGAGCTCAGGCAGATCAACAATGAGAGCCATGTAATGAAGTAGTATTGAGGGATCTTGTGGCCATATCGGTCTTCTACTCCCCATGTCAAAGTAGAGTAAAACAGAAACTCAGGATCTTCAGGGATGTCACTGAGTCGAAGGCATCAAAAAATCACAACAGCAAAAACCCCACCTAGGTAAGGTCATGCCTCTTTCTGGAAGGAAACATGCACACATAGAGCAAGGTCCATCAGGGAACTCAGAGCTTTAGGAGATGCAGAGCCCCCAGTGATGAGTTTCATGGAAATATCAGAAGAAAAAGAGGTCTATGGTGGGCTTGTCACTAGAGTATGGGCAAGGTTGAGCAATTCAACTGTCTTAAAAGAACTACTCTTCTCTTTGGAGTGGGATTAGTCGATGGAAGAAGCAGGCAAGAGCTCTTACAGTATGTTGGAGAGGTCTTCAAGACAGAAGGACTGTCTGGTTTTAACCACTGCCACAGGGCTGAAATTGGGCGAATTTAGCTGAAGGAGGAACCAAGGTGTAAGTTGAGCTCTTGGTCCTTGCTCTCCCCCTTCCACAGGAGAGGTGTCCTACCCATGCATGCCACACCTGACCACCCAGGTTGGCATTCTGCAGCGCTCGTGAGGTCCAGGGAGGGAAGCAAGGACCATCATGCTGTAGCTTAGTTTAATCCCAGACCCTGATGCACATGTTGCCTTCCTGAAGAGTTTCTTTCTTGCAGCTTGAACACCCCACATTGTCCTTCCCCACCATTTTGCAGGCAAGGTCCTTCTCCTGGTTGCTAGTGTTAACACAGGTTTCCCTTGTTCTGTCCCTTGAAATTTCCAGTAAAGCGCCTTTAACACAATCTCTCTGTGGCTGCTCTAATTATGTGTGAAATATTTTTTCTCCCCATAAACCAAAGAAAACAAATCAACACAGTAAGATCCTTTCTCTCAGGCTGTTTGGCAGGTCTCACAGTCTTCAAAAAAGTTACCCAAGGTCCACACAGTCTCTGCTGTCTTTTCACAACAGCTACTTTTGGGTTCCTGTAAAAGGACCCAACAAAGGGTAAAACAGATCACAAAGCCCTGAAAGGTTATTTTCCCACCTGAATAGTCCCAAGCCAAAGCACAGGCTGTCTGCTGAACGGCAGAACGTGTGTGCTTCATGCCAGGACTGTTTCTGAAGGAAGGATGGATGCGGGGTAGGGTGACAGTAGTCAGGGATCCTTTAAAGGCAAGGATGGGTCAGTCAGTCCTTTATTCTCACAAAAGCCAGGGTGCATTCATAGTGCCCAGGAAGAGAAAGCAAGTTTATTTTGCTTTCTGAAAGCGAGGGGCTGTTTAATCTCCTCCCTACACAAAAAGCTCTGCTCCAGTCTTGCTTTCCTGGAGGCTGCATTGCCAGTGGTCCAGAGTCCCCACAACCCTCACTAGCTAGTGCTGGGATTTCTTCAGAAGGCTTAATTCTGCTCTGGTTTATTGCTTCCCTCTTTGCAACGCTCAGCTGCTGCTCAGTTCTAGTTTCCCTTGCAGGGGCTCTTGCTTTTGCTTGCCATCCGATCCACGCAACTGGCCTTTTCTAATAGTGCTGGGAAAAAAGGGTCCTGAAAGTGAATGACCTTCAGAGCGAAGCATGGCTGTCACTCCTTCCACACAGAGAAGTATTCTTACATCTTTTTTCCCAAAACCAATACCAAGCACTTACCACTTAAGGGAACGTTATCCCCATATTTAGGACTTATTCAAGATGCCACAAAGAAAGGAATGAACTCAGGCTTATGTGCAACGGGAGTAGCTAGTCTTAAGCTTGTAACTATGCCAGGTCTGTTACTCGCTCATCTGAAGGGTCCTGGCGTTATGTCAGGTTCAGTCTCCTAGCCTGTTCTTTCCAAGGTGGTCGGTCGCCTCCTGGGGCCCGTGACACTACTCCTGCAGCCTGCCACCAGCACCATTACATCAAGGCTCAGCTTCTTGCTTGCCCTTGCCCGTGTCAGGGCTGTGAGATTTGCGTCACCATTAACTTGCCCCTCCAAGGAAGCAGCATTTCGACATGGTGACCGCTCCAGAGCAGCGTTATTGCTTTGCAGACATCAAGGTTCTTCCCCCATTCCCTCGGGCAACTCTGCCACCGCATCAATGCCAATTCACTCATGCATTTTGCCCGAGCAGAAATGCCACATCATCAAAGCAACGCTTGCTGTCTGCTTCTCTGAAGAACAGTATAAATCTCACTCAAACCTCAAAGGGGCAGATCAGGGTTGTGAGCAGAGCCATCCCACTGTGGCAAGTCTGGTCAGGGGCTCGTGCAGCAGCCCCAAGCCCAGGTTCCCCTAGGCTGAGCCCCCAGCAGCCGCCCCAGCTCTGCACGCAGAGGCTGGTTTCTGGAAATGCTGCAGATGGCAGGGCCCTTCCTGCTTCATAAATATTGACACTGAGATCTCTGCATCCCAGCCGAGGAGTAACATTTTGAGGGAGCCCTTGATGTGCAGAGTTTCTCTGTTGAACCGAGGGGATTTGGATTTTAGTCCTTTGCTTTCCTCGCAACTATAGCAATTCCTCACGTGGATCTGCCCAACCTTGACCCAGCTTCACGCACCAGGAACATCTGGAGAACTCACAGAAACGTCTTCTGGAAGTGCAGCAACCACTTTGAACACCAATGAGGGATGTTTCACAAAAAAAAAAAAAATGCAGAGATGCCAGGAAGTAGCAACTGTTAAAGAGAGACCTGTTAAGAGTTCTGAGAGCAGTCCCAAGGTGGATTTTAAAGAAAGCAACAGCATTTGGTAAAGTAGAAGTACACAGACTGCTGGGAAGGTGTCCTGAGGACTTCCCCCTTGCATCCTTCCTTGGTCCAGTACTTGGCAGTGAGTGTGGATTTAATCCCAGCACGGATGCAAAAACCTGAGGCAGTTCAAGATGTTCTCTCTCAAGACAAGCACAAGCCAAGGCAAGTTTTTCTTAGCAGCCACACCACATATGCCTCAACACAGGCTCAAACATCTATCATTCATCTCATCGGCCTAGAAACTCAGCAGAAGGCATAGAGAGACATCAACATGTAACAAAGGGCTGAGCTGCGAGGAGCTAAGGAAAAGGAGATTATCTGGCGGTGTATTTAGTGATGGTGAACCATATGAGTTTCTCTCTAACTCTGGATGCTCCTCAGAGAGCCACCACAGGGCTGGGGGAAGGATGAGAGGATCACAACCTGGTTTTTTGGATGAAGGGTTTGATCTGCTCCCCTCAGCACTCAGAGCCAGAAGGTGAGGCAGGTTATATCTTCCACTGGCAGAAAAAAATGAGGTGTGCTATTAGGAGTAACCCCCAGGATATTTCTGGCCCTTCTGAATTAAAACTCCAGCTCCACCTACCCACCCTACAATCCAGACAGAGAAACGTCCTCTCTTCTGCAGCAGACAAAAGGATACATTGGCTGAAGACTGAAAAACAAGGAGTGTAACGCTGAAACTGGAGGATGAGGTTTTGAAGGTAAATAAACCAAGTAAGAGAAGGACTAATAATAAATGTAAGAGAAGTGGAAGGAACAAGCTCTTTCTCAAGCCTGGGGTTGGATAATTTATCAAGGTCTCCCCATGTCATGGTCAGAGAAACATCCTACACCCTTCTCCTTCTGTGCCAGTCTGCTACTGAGCTCTGACCACTTGAGAGGGAAAGGGGCTGGTGGCAGAGAGCAACGTCCAGCAGTGATCTTAAATCTACATCTGTTATATGTGGGTCTGTATAAATATTACTGTCAAATTGTGGAGCTTTCAGTGGGATTTCAGTTTTGAGCTTGACTACCAGCATGAAACCTGTTTCACTTGCAAGTTAGGAACTGAGATATAAATGCGAAAGGGAAAATGAATACTCCAGGACAGGACTGAGAGGGTTAAAAGGCTCAAGGGGATTCTTGTGTTAATGGGATGACAGAAAAGGCTGCCCTCCAAAAGATGAGTGTGCACCCGTTGCTGAAGGACTGAAAACCCATTTAACGACAGTGAGAAAAGCCCACTGCCTGCTGTGAATGTTCTTGGACTTCCTGCTTAAAAAATGACCTCTGGGCTGTTGCATGCCAGCGAAGCCGAGTCTGTCTGAGATTCCCTTATTTATCAGCTGAAGCTGCTCAGCCAGGAGGATTCCTGGAAAGCAGAAAGCTCTTTGCAACTGAGTGCCTTGGCCTAGTCCTCTACAGGGACTTTAAAGCTGCCTGCACAATGGCCATGACCTTCTGAGTGGGAGGTACATGAGATGTTCCTTCCAGCTCCCAGGAAGAAGCCTTTCCTCCTCCAGAAATACATGACTCTGAGTGAGGAGCATCTCATTCACCTCCCAGCACTGAGATGCACAGCTTCATTCCTCCTGTTTCTCAGCAAGACCAGGCAGAGGAAAAGACAGACCCAGAGCAGCTGAGCAGCCCCTTGCATGGGGCAGGCTACTGTTGTTCTGTGGAGCTTCCTTTTCACTGCCAACAAATCAGCTAAAATATTCCTTTGTGTGCGTTGGAACACTTGTGTCAAAAGCCTCTTCAGAGACCTCTCCCACCTGCAAAGCAGCCAAAGAGCCTGTCACAGCCCGATGAAGCTGGTGAAGCTTTTTGAAGAAGGCAGATGGAGCTACACTTGCTGCCAGACCCTACTTGCTGCTCTCGTCATTCCTTCATCCCCTCCCTGCCTCTTCCTCCCTGAGCTCAAAATAAATGAACACCTTTCATCAGAACAAAACAAAAGCCGCAAAAAAAACCCACAAAGCCAAAGGAGAAACTCTCTGCAAAATTTCCTCAGAGTGCTCAGAGAGACCTCTGGACTTCCCTGCTGCCATGCTGGTGCATGGGGAGAGGTGTCCAACCCCTCCTCAGAGCCTGGCACGTGTGTGCAGCGTACGTCACCTCTGTAGCCAAAGCGAAAGGGTGTGAGACCGTAAATATCCAGCCCAGCAAACCTGCCGGGCTTGACGTAATCTCTCTGCCAGCTTCCAAGTTCAACAGCGACCTGTTTATACTGTGCGGGGCGAGAGGAGGCATTCTGGGAGAAAAGCAAACAGAGAAGATGTCCTATGCCCATACAAAAGGTGCTGTATTACCCATGTTGCTCCATCCCGAGCTTGGAGGAACATAAAATTAGCACTGTTTTCATTCATTCATTGTATAAATATTCTGCATGGTGCCCACCCCCATGTTTCCTTGCTGAGCCTGCAAGTCTCCATCAGGGAGGCTGGGAGGGAGGCAAAGTTAGGTTCAGTCCAAGCAGCTGATTAACAAGGTGAGGTGAGGGCATGGATGTATGCAAAAGGGAAAAAAAAAGGAGAAAGGGAGTATCAGAGGTTGTGTTCAAAAGCAAGCAGTGTGCGAGGGGAGCACGCATAGGCAGGGAAGTGCACACAGCATTGCCCTGGCCACGGGAACAGTCTGCACCGTGTCTCCTGGACAAAAGCCATTTCACCATCACCTGGAGATGGCCAGGAAGGCTGGACATGTACTGCACACCCTGTGCACGGAGCTCTGCAGCAGGAGGGACAGCGAGTCCCTTGTATGGCTGGGTCACCGTGGATGGAGCTTGATGGGTTGTGCAGTCACATCTCGGCTCACGGACAGCCCAGGCAGCCCTGCCACCCTGGGCTGCAGCCTCACTGGCACCCACCCCCCTTGCTGAGGAAATGTCATCCCTTCGCTACACCCCAAAAACCCCAGCCAAACACAGGAGTCTCCCTGGAGTGCCCTGCAGGAGCACGGAGGGATCATAGAATCAGAACGGTTTGGGTTGGCGATTATCTAGTTCCAATCCCCCCGTCATGGCAGGGACACCTTCCACTACACCAGGTTGCTCAAAGCCCCGTCCAATCTGACCTTGAAGCAGCCCCAGGATGCCAGTCATCCCTGCTGTGCCCAAATGGCAGCATGAGCCATGACACTGCCCATGTTGAAGCTAGTGGGAGCCCATTTCCCCCCAGTCCCTCCCTTCACACCCTGCCTGTGGCCATCCAAGGTTGGAAATGGGATGCTGGGCAACCAGGACAAGCACAGGAGGCCTCATCTAGGCACCAAATCTGTGACTGGAGGTGCTCCCTCCATACAGCCCTATTGAGCAATCGGAAAGACACCGAGAGGACAGGAGAAGCAAAAAGAAGAAAATATTTTTATTTAAAAAAATCCACTGCCAAACAAACACCGGTCTGTGCACGCCATCCCACCCGCTGACCTGGGCTTCTATTTTTATCAAGTGATGAACAAGCCGCAATATCGGGGTGGGGGCAAGCCCCGCTGTTTACGCCCGCCGGTGCGGGGACGGCCGCTGGGAGCAGAAGGCAGCTCATTCAGCGGGAGCTGGAGCGTCCCGGTCGCTGCAGGTTGAATGGGTACATTGTCCCATGCAGGAGGTTCAGGAAGGGCACCGTTTCCAATCCGAGATGCAAACAGGACTGGGAGAAGTTATGTGGGTGTATGGGGTTCACTTTTTAAATAGGGAGTGAGTTTTCCACCTGCACCAACAAGGTTGATATTCTCCTTGGAATAAAGGGGCACAGGTGCAGAGTTTGTGGGGAGGAGAGAGTTCTCCATGTCCTTTTTACCCCCAGATGTTGACTTAATTTTTTTCAGCCTCCTCCTATGCTCTCAGGATAACATCTCAGTGGGTAAAGCCTCTCCCGGGAGGTTTTTGATCCCTCTAATTTCTAGCTATAGAGGTTTCAACACTGTCTCTTCCTGTCCCTCCAGTTGGACATCGAAGGAAGACCATACAGTCCCACCCCAGGACGCAGGGACATGGCTATGCAGGAACACAGACATATCTACATCACCCCATACCTTTCTTTTTTTTGTCCCCACCTGGATCAAAGCACAACAAAGGTTTCTAAGTGGCAGAGCATCACTGCCCGTCACCGCTTCAGAAAAGAGCTCAGCAGTGCAGGCAAACGTGCCCCTGAGCTGCTGCAGCAGATAAAGGCCTTTGCTGACTTTAAAAGAGTGAACAGGGCTGGGAACAGAGATATTCTGTCTCTGACACTGGCTTCATCCTATGGATGAAGCCTTGAGTAAGACACCTTGCCTGCCTGTGCCTCGGTTCCATGCGATGCCAGGGCTTCAGTGGCACCACAGAGCAGCAAGAACTCAAATACTGTTGTCTAAAGGAACCTGTGACAGCTGACCAAGAAATATCTTTCACAATATGCTTCGAACTCCTCAGACGCTGACTGCAAAAGCATGAGCAGTGCTTTGTGGGCACAAGCTCAAAGCCCTAGACCACCACAGGTCACAGACTTGAACTGTGCACCATCTCACCCGGCTACCTTCGGATAGAGTATTGGAACTCCAGACACCTTCTCATGTCCCTTGTGTTGGTTTTGGTTTTTTATTTTATTTTTTAAATGCCTAATTAGCTTTTACTAGGACACAATAATTGTAGAAATGGTAAGTGTCCTAGGGACACAAAAGCCTCCTTTTCATCCCAAAAGTAAGACAACTGTTCAAGCCAAGAGCTATGAGATGGCTGCACTGGCAGCTGTGGGGAAGAAGCAGTAGTTCACAATAGGAGTGGTTTGATTTTCACAATTTTTAAAAACAGTTTGAAGCTTTTATTCTTTATTCTACTGTTTGTTCTAGTTAGGTTTTTTTTTTTTCTCTCTCAGCTGGGAAGCCACCAGACCCACTTCCATTTCTTTTGGAAAACTGCAATTGACTATCACCTTAAATTGATGCAACCTTTTTCTGTCTGGTATTCTTTTCCTTCTCTGCCCATTTTCATTCAGTGGCTTCTCCCACCATACAAATTTTGGATATTCAATAGTTTTCATGGCAAAGCTATTATCCACCCTTTCTTGGCCACAGAGTTCATTCTCTGTTCAAATACTTGCACTCTCCAAAGGCTGAGCTTCACTAGACATAAGTCTTCTTTGAAGTTTATAGTGGTGTGTATTAATCTTACCTAATTTTAAGTACTTCTGCAGTGTTACCTGTATTTCACCAAGTTCTAAATTGTTGCTTTCCTCCTTTAAACAAAAAACAAAAGCCATCTATGTGACTGTTTTTGACCTGGACTCTCCTCAGCTTCAAAAACAAACAAACACAAGAGCAGTTTATGAATCACAATTTCTCTGAACATATTTAGCTGGTTTTCCAATCATTCCTGATGCAGACAAAAAACTGGGACAGCCAGCAGGTACTGAGCAGTTTCTACCCCTTTCCTGAAGCTGCCAAGAAACCACTTTCTGTGGAGCATCACATTTTCCTAGCTAGTCAGCTCTGAAGTGGAATTTTCTCTGTTCCCTGGCTTAAGCTCACCGAAGGTTTACATGAGGTTTTCTTCGCCAAACCACAGTAGCGGCAGAGGGTACACAGGGCTTACAGTTACTCCACAGCAAAACAACTAAATGTATACATTTACCAAAAAGGGAATAGCTCCTGCCTACGTGCTTTTTACCCCCAGCTGGAAACACTGAGTCCTGCCTAAAGCACAAGCTGTCAGCTCTGTTGGTCCCAAGCCTTTGAGTTTTTATGTTAATATCTAGTGTTCCACTGCTGAAGGGGGATGAATCACAACCAAATCTTCAATCTCTAAGATGGAACAAGCTCTTTGTGAGAAGAAGCAAGACTCCATGCTCTGCGATGGGGGGGGCATTACCTGCGAGGATGATGGATGCACGGCTCTCACGAGAGGGCACAGACACTGCGAACAGGTTCTGAGCCTGAGGTTGAAGAGCGAGACAGTCAAGGAAGCAAGCTTTGAAAGGAGGCATGGGGTCAAAATAATTCATGGAGAGAGGAGAAATGGTTGGATCATACACCAGAAAGCAGAGGAGGGTGTTGAGAGGAGAGAAGGAAGTGCAGATATTAAAGTTAACAGTAAAGGGAGCTGGAGGTAGAGAGGCTGAGGGGTGGCGTGTGGCTTGGGTGCAAGGAGGGCACAGGAGTTTTGAATTTTACCTTTACTTTAGGCTGGTGATGCCATCTTCCACATCAGGGGAAACAGATTTATCCTTAACTCCAGAGGGTTTCCTACCTTCTAAAACCTCTTTAAGAACCAATGGCTTTAAAAACTTTTCCCTCTTTCCCACAGGAACAGCAAGGCAGAAAGTAAGATGTTAAGACCCAACCTACAAAATTATTCATCTGTCTTCTGCTTTTTTCTCTGGCAACCCCTGTCACAGCCTGCACAAACGCTGGAGATACTGACTCTCCTGCAGCAGAGAGACCCTCACTGAGGAGCTGTAAGGAGTAGTTACTGCCCAGGCAGCATGATACAGTTGCATTTCTGCACTCAGGATCACCCCACCTTGATCTCTTAGCAACTGAAATGGTCATGAAGAGGGAGGTAAAAAGACTGAGGCACGAAGTGGACAGTCTCAGCCTGAGCTATGGCTTTCTCCTAAGCCTGAGGAAATTCAGATCCAAGACCTCTGTCCACCTTTAGGTTTCACCACCGAGGTACAACAGGATTTTCAATCAGAAGAGGTTTTCTCAACTGTGAAAACCTCAGTAATTTCTTAGCTCTTTCCATCTGTCTTGTGGCCCCTTCAGAAACCAAACTGTGGGCCTGCAGAAACAGACTCATTCCCTTCTGCCCAAGCACAACTTTTTCTCTCACTTAAAGGTATCAGCATTCCCCACAGAAAACAAGAACAAACAAACAAACAAAAAACAAACAAACAAACAAACAAAAAAAAACAAAAACAAAATCGCAGACCTTATTACAGCTTCTTCAATGCTTTCTCACAGTACCAGAACTGCAGAAGATTCAGTTATGGGATCCTCCTCAAAGTTCTAGGGTGGTTGCTTCAGCCTCCAGTGTTCCTAGGTGTTTACAAGCTTTGTATTTCTCCCCAGTTCACCTCAAATAGTTTTCATGCAAATTTACAGCTTCCTCTCTCTGCCTTTATATCACTTATCAGTTACTGATGCTCCAGGTGCTTTCTATTTCCCACTGCTGAACATCCCTTCCCAAGCTCCTTCACCATCCCCTGCCTCCTCCTTCACAGCACCCAGTGGAGCTGGGTAAGAGTTCCCTAAACTTTTCCGTTTGCTGCTCTTTTAGGGCTTCCCAGTAAATCTACTAATTTCTGCTCAGACTGCAGTGATATTGACTGCATTGCAGACACGCATACTTTGCTCAGGTTCCTTAATTAGCTTCATCTTATTTTAGTTTCCATAAACCATGTTCTCTTTTTATTGCATAAACTATTTCTTCTTTCTCAACCACTTGTGGTGCTCCAGCCCATTTGCTTCCAAACCAGAGTGCTAAATTTAATCCCCCACTCCCCATTCAGCTTTCTCCATTTACAGGATTTTTTTGGTAATGCCCTTTTTCCCCCCCTTTCTTTTCTTTTCTGGGTTGGTTTGTTGTTTCTTTTTTTTTTTTTTCCTTCTTTCCAAGAGGCTGGGCTTCCTTTTCTGTCCTTAAGCCCTCCTATTTCCCCCTGCCCCCTGGATGCCTGCCTACCTTTACTCTAAAATCCAGAGGAGGATCCAATACATTTAGTTTGCCAGCTCTTCAAGAGGTATCTAAGGAGGCTGACAGGAGTTTGATGGTCTCTCTTGCAGCCAGTGGCAGCTAATGTGGTCTGAAACCCTCTCTCTCCTTTTTGCCATTCACACACAGTAGTTACTCTTCAAGCCTGCTGCTGCTGCCACTGCCTGAAAGGACCTGAAATACCACACAGGGAATTTTGATTTCTTCTGTGGAACTGGGGAAGAAAAAAAGAAAAAGGCAGGAAAAACTCATCTGGAGATTGTGAAGAAGACATACAGTAATAGCAAGAAGTGGCAAGCTCTTTCCTTCTTAAACTCCGAAAACCACCTCATTTCTCTGCCAGGTGTATGGGACTTAGATTTTGGAAGCACTGCACTGAACTGTTAAAGGTAAAGTATTGCGCTTTCCTCACTCCTCTCTCTTTGCTATCTTTTCCTTAACTCTCCTGTTTCTTTCCTCAGTGCTCTAAAGATGCAGGCTCTCAGTCAGTGGATTGGTTGTTTCCCTGGTGAGCAACCAGCAGAGAAATTGTGAAGAAACTTGTAAAATGATTGAGCCCAAGTTTCTCCAAGGACTTTCCCTTCCGTAAGCAGGGCTGCTGTGAGAGGGGAGCCTGTGCCTGGAGACCCTCTTGGCTTGATGGTCCTCACCCACCCACCCACCCATTATGGGGAGCGAACCTAGAACCAGAGGCAACGAATATGCATCAAGTTTGTTAGTTGGCTTGGGAAAGAGAGCAAACAGCCAGTTTAAGGGATCCTATAGCCAAAACCACGAGGCAAGAGAGCAGAGATGGGGTTATCCCCATTCTCCCTCCCTAAATGACCCTCAGACCCATCAGTGTTTCTCTGTGATGGACTTCAACTACCGCTCGAGCCCTGGTGATGTGCCTGATCCTGCTTCTGAGCACTGAGGAAGGAGGCTGCCGTCACGCTGATTTGTTGCACGCGTCATAAGTGGCTGCGGGGTTTCTCGGGATTATTCTTTGATCAGTGTCATTGCTTTGCTGCAGGGAAAGCAAAGGCTGATCTCTGAGCTAGAGGGGTGTTAAGCTCTGCAGGGGCTGGCAAGCTGAAAAAGAGAAATGGAAAGAGCCTGGATGCTGGAGGGTTTGACAGCGCACTCCTCTTGCGGGAGGGTGGCGGGACGGGCGGCTGGCAGCCTCTGCTGGGTTATTTCCAGCGAGCTCCTTCAGGCGTTCCTCAGTACCTGCCCTCTTTTCGAATCCATTTGCAGATGAAGCATATTTTTAGCAGTACTTTTTTCTGTCTTCTGCAGAAGTGGACGGAGCAAAAGAAAAAAAGATTTTATTTTTCTGAATCTCTATCAGAAATGTCTTATTTTTGATCATTTACTACTTTTTAAGACTTTTCATTTAAACTTGTGCTAATTAGCATGTAGCAGAAAGCGTGCGTTTTAACTTTTCCCTTTTTGAGATGTTTAGCCGAAAAACTTCAGTGTGAAAACTTTCCTAGCTTTCTAAAATAACTTTGCCAGATGTGGAAAGAGGGGAACATCCCATAATGAAATAGTTGGGAGAAAGGAATTTTTTAGCATTCCTTACTGCTTTGGCTTTCATCTGTAACCTCCTGACAAAGGATGTTGGCTGGGCAGCAGGGCCGGTGGTTTGGGAACTGAGTTTGGTGGGGTTTCAGATCCTGCAAAGGAGGGCAATCCCGTGCACTTTTGGAAGCTGAGCTATTCGTTTCTTTGCTTTGGTTGGTTGACATTATATTTCACCGCTGGCTTCAGGAGACTTTATCTGCCTGATAGGTCAAAGGGGAGTTGTTGGCCCTTTCTGAGATGTGACAAGTTGCTGTCAGCGTGCGGAAAGGGGAGGCATTGCCTCCCACCATCCCTGGATGGGGCAAAGGGTGAGGGCTGGAGGTGTACCTGTGCTGGCTGAGCAGCCTGAATGGCCTTTGGAGGAAAACTCAATCTGTTCCACTCGAACTGCTGTTTAACGTTTCCTGTAATCACCTGTGTGTACAGTTAGCTGGGTTTGACAGCAGCACGAGGGCTGGAGGATGAATGGGCAAAGAGAGCCAATGAGATAGAAAACTGAGGGAGCGAAAGATGCAGAGGAAAAAACTTACTAAGGAAAAGGGGATATGTTCAGCAGCCTTAGCACTGTCAGAGCAAACAGCAGCTCCTCGCTGTAAAATACTGCCTAATTAGAGAAGACCATTAAGAGTTTTAGATGAGAAAGGGATGGATGGTAGCACTTAATAGACAGAAGTGAATGAATGAATGCGTAAATGAAGAAAGACCAGATTGTTGTGCAGCGCATGTGGGATGTGCATAACGTTCAGAAATCCTGAGCACTCCAAAATCCACTCCGTTATTGGTCTTTTCTCTCCTCTTCTCTCTCTGGGGCAGATCCTTTGCAAGCATAAGTCGCACAGCTCCAGTGACTTCACTGCCTTCCTGTGCTTACAGCCAGCAGGAACGTGGGCTGGTGGAGGGCCAGCTGGTTCCATTTTAAAAATCAACGGGACCTTTCTAAGCTCCCTGAGACATCTTTTTCCACCACCACCCTCTTCCATCTTCTCTCTTACCCCTTTCCCTTGCCAGTGGTGGGACGGCTACTCTACTGCAAGACAACCTTCTCCAAGCCACTCTCCTCCTCCTCACCCCCCTCCCCCCCCCCTGCCACAAGCCCCTCTGCAGCCTCCATGTGTGAAACAAGCCGGGCTGTGTGTGCCGGTCTCAGGCAGCTTCCCAGCAGCAGCAACAAAAGCCGTGTTCATAGCGAGTCTGGACCACATACGGAGCCAGCGTGCGACGGCCGCCGAGCAGCCCAGAGCAGCCGGGGCTGTTTAAAGAGTGAAAGAGAGAGAGAGAGATGGCAAAGAGAGGGAGCTGTTATATATTTAAAAAAAAAAAAAATTTGAAAAAAATACTTGAGCCCAGTGCAACAACGGAAACCTTACAGTTTACTTTTAAAAACTCAGTGCTTCCTTGTGAAGGGGCAGAACAGCTCAGCCTGTGTGTGCGGGGCAGGTCTGCGGGCTCTGCCTGTGTGCACAAGGGCGGGGGTGTGAGCACTGCCTCCTCTCCCTCTCAATGGACTCACAGTATAAATCTAAAGAAGCTTTTTGTTGGGCTGATGAATAGGCAGGGGGTTTTGTCGTCCTACCCTCGCAGCCTTTTTTGAGATGTTTCACACTGAGAGGTTTTTTCCCTCCGTGTGCTTTTTGTTGGGCTTTCCCTTTTTAAGAAAAATTTCCATTTCTCCTTTGCATGGTATTTCCCTTCCCCAATGATTGCTTCGTACAGACCAGAGAGCAGAGAAGAGCGGGGGGGAAGAAGGATGAAAAATACCAGAATTATTTGACTTGGGTACCCTAAGACCCTCCATGTGCTTTAGCTGTTGAAATGTCCTGAGGCGTTAAGTCATAGAATCAGAGAATGTGTTGGCATGGAAGGGACCTATGGACCACTTCGCTCCAATTTCCCTCCCCTGATTTACAAGCCTACTGCTGTGCAATCAGCTTTAGTGGTCTAAAGCTCCTGATGCTGTGACGGAGGCAGCTGGAGCTGTCTCGCTGCCCCTGTGACCAAGGCAGGGTAAGGGAGATGATGTGACTTAGGCGTGTTGGCCGTACAGCAAAGTCCAGAAGCCACCAGGTTCCTGTCCCTGCCGCATAAGCTGCATGGGAGCGGCCTGGTAGCTGGCTTTGCCTGTGAGTTTCCATGGCTCTTGCTTTCCCTGAGGTTGGCTGAGGAGGAAACCTTGTTGTGTTTGGGAGCTGGAGGGGAGGAGAAAGTGAAGGCTACAGAAAGGATTCTACTGAGACAAAGGAGCAAGAGATGAACATGGGAGAAAAGGAAACCTCTGAAAAGCATAATCATCCGAGATTTCACCTTCATAGTTGCTCTTCACGTCAACCAAGGCTTGGCAATTTGTGGCTTTTCTACAAAGCTCAGTGCAAGCCAGAGGACACCTGGATCTGATGAAACAGAGAGAACTTTGTTAGAGACAAAAAATTAACTCAAGTGAAGAGTCCTACTATGCTTCTCAGATCCTCCTAGGTTGTCACCACATCTTGAGAGTGTGGAGGCTTATGATGGAAAGGAGCAGCAATTGCTGTGAAGAACTTGTGTGATGGGATGTCCCAGGAAAGGCAGGTCTGTGCTGTTTGATGTGGCAGCTGTACTTGCTATGACAGTTAGTGATAAACCATGTGAACCTTGGACGCAGGGATGGTCCTGGTTGCCAGCTTGTTACCAGGGAGCCAGGGGTCTTCTGACACACCTTGGTGCTGCACAGGGCTAGAAGGAGCTGAAACCAGCCCTGTTGTGTGCCCAGCCATGCACAGGGCAGATCCTGGAGGCACTGGCTTCAACAGAGGCCACATCAGGCAACGTGAGACAAAAGGGCACCTGCGAGAGAACTGCATTGTATCGTAGGGACAAAGTGATCAGGACAGGAAATTTCTTCTGGCAGGATAGTGCTCACGGGTTAGACCCGAGAAGAGAAGAAGTATCTGTTAAGCCATGCCCAATAAACCTAGCTTACATTAGCGGCAGAACATGGAATGTAAATACTCATGCTTCAAGGCATAAGGTAACCACTAAATGGCTAGTGTTAAAAAGAAACTTCCTCCTCAGCAATTTATTCCCTATTTTTCTATGATGAGAACTTTGCTCTGAAGCTGGTGATATAGGTCTTGTCCAAGACAGGATACTGGCCTGGACACACCATTGGTTTTATCTGGTCTGGCAATTTCCATGTGTCTTTGGCTTCTCAAATGCCCTTGCTTAGTGCAGGGCAGAGGACTTGGATGCTTTATTAGCAGTAGTGTAGAAAAGTACTGAAGGAAAGAAGGAATTGTCTGTGTTGGCTGTGGGAGATACAGAACTGACCTAATAGGTGAGAAATTTAAATAGGATTAATTTGACAGGAGAAAAAAATCCATAGGGGAGACTAACAAGAAATAACCAAGGAATGTCTCCTGGCTAAGGTTAGATCACAAACTGGACGAAAAAGGTGTGTGAAGAAAATGTGGGGGCTAGCAACTGACAAAGAGGTGAAAATGATGGTACTGATCCCTTCCAGCTGGAGCTCCCATCCCTCATTCATACCTCTGCTGGGAGAGCAGCTGCTGTGCTTGAATAACCTGGAATCCACGGAAAAACTTGCTGCTCCTGCTGGGATCCTGCACAGGGTTGGGGATAAAAATCAAAGCCCTGGAAACCCCTGGGCACTGCTGGCTTTGCATGGGGCAGGGGCAGATTCAGTAGTTCTGCACAAATCTATTGACTTAGAAGATTACTCTGGCTTAGAAGTCCTGTGGTACCCCAGCCGTAGATCTGAGTGTAATTAACATTACATCATCTGTACCACAGTTTCAAGGTTGAAATAATCATGTAGTTCACATATTGGAAATTGCAGGATGACTTTCATATAAATGATTAACTGTCACTATTACTTACCCCAGAAAAATAGTTTCTATGGTGTTTGGTTTATAAATAATACCCTGCACCTCTGTAGTGCTCAACTTCAAAGGAATACTTCAGTGCTGTACTATAGCGAATACCCTCCCAATCTATAATAACTGGTCTGAAAATGATGACTTTTCCTCTGTTGTAAATTATACCATGCAGTTGCTGCCACTGCTTCTATTGCATTCAGTCGGGTTAGTAAATAATACTCTAATTGTATCTGGGGTTTAAATAATACCCTATCCTCATGCAGTCATTGGCATGTAAGTGTCACCCTAATCCTGCTCAGCACTTTGGAGTGCATGGAACACCCTGCTACCACAGAAAAAATTGCAGCCTTCCTCTCCATTGTATTTGCCCTCTAAATATTACCCTACTGTTTCTTATAATGCTTATTGTATAAATAATAACCTGCTGCCTTCGTAGTAATTGATATGTAAGCAATAGACTGCAGGCTACTTAGTCTGCTAATACTGCCTGAAACACAGGCATGAGATGACACAGCAGGGCTGGGCAGTGGAGGATGCTCCCACCTCAGCCCTTTGTCATTGTTACTCAGACCTTTTCTCAAAAAACAGGATGCTCAGCAGCCTCAGAGCTGAAGACATCCTGCAGCCATCATTGCATGTCAACAGGGAAAAAGGGTCACCCCTTTTCTTGGCCAGTTAGCCCACGGGATCTTGACCTTTCCTGGTGTCCTTCAAGCTCAAGAGCCACTTTGGAGGAGACAGGGCAACATCCTTGTCCCTTCACAATTCCCAGATTCCCTGCAGTTTGACTCCTAAAGAATCCCCTTGGTGCTAGCTAACAGCAGACATCGCTTTCCAGTCTCGATGTATGGTTTCCCACCTGTTAGAGGACAGCATGATATGACTCAGCACCACCTATAGCATTGTGTTTAGCAGAGAATGGAAGGGTCTTCATTGGTCTTATTGTTCAGCTCTTGAAATTCTCCAGACCAGCCCCAGCATGCCCCTGAGACTACAGCACCCTGCAGCATTTTACACATTTTATCTGTGTAATTATTCCCATATCAGCACACCAATAGGCATCCATATCTCCCTTGACACCTCTCAAGTACATGAAGGCTGTTTTGGCACATTCTTCTGGTGTATCCAGATAGATATGTGAGTTATAGACATGAAGATCTCGGAGTCAACCAAGATCTTCAGTTCATCTACAATGCTGTGCTTCCAGCTCTCACTAACAAAAACAAAGTAACTTTGAATTAGCTAGCCCAAGTACCATGACCTCTACGACGAAGACAATACTGAGTTCAGTATGGGCTGCAAAATCTTCCCAAGAAGAGATAAGTTCTTGGGTTCATTGTCATCTGCTGGACATCACGCTGCCATGACACAGTGCTTAGCCAGGTGGCAACCAGCTCAGTCTTGTCTACAGTACCTAGTGACATTCCCCTTGAAGAAATTAGAGAAAGTGCTCCTGTATTCCTCTACATCTACTCTGTTCCGACAAATCTTCTGTCCTTCCTTCTGCTAGCCCCGCCACGTGTTCTCCTTTAGTCACCGTAAGGTTTGTAAGCAGAGGTGGTATCTCCAAGAGCACCTGAGAATGCTGGAAGATAAATATTCTTTGGCTAACACAAGCCCCTTTTCCAGCTTTTCAGTCCACGTGGGCCACCTCACTGCTGCTCTGGTTTTGGCCATTTTCATACAATTGCCACTGGCCTCCTACTTTAAATAAGCACATCAGACTGATGTAAACCTTCATACTTTGTGAATATTATGCTCAGCCCTTTCTCTCCTAGGTCCTGAGGATCCCTGCATCCTCCATGACAGCTCAGCTGCTCATGTGTGGTTGGAGTGAGGGTGTTTTGGCAGCTTCAGAATCACTCTAGTGTCAAAGACAAGAAGGTTGGGTTTGCTTATGCTTAAAATGGAATCATCTTTCTCATGCTGCAGTCTCAGAGTAATGCTGAAGCTTTACTCATGCCTCCATTATTTGTATTGGTGAAAGCGAAGACACTCAAATACGTTTGTTGGCACCTTCTCTTCAATCCTGGCACAGTTTATTGCCAATTTCTTCCACTCTCCAACTGGATTGCTCTCTACTCTGCAAATGCAGCTGTCTTTTTTGGTAGATCTGTGGTGCCTCATCCATCAGAGGTGCCTCCCTCATCTATGCTGTTGGTGCAATTAAACACTAATATTTCAAAACAGATTGGGTATCAGGGTCATTAGACACTCAAATAGCTTCTTGGATTTATCTCTCTTACAAAATTATGACCTTTTCCAGAAGTTGCTTTAGGGACTGAAGGCCAAGTTTTGTAGAAGCAGAAGAGTGCCCGAAGACAGAGCACTTCTGCAAATTCCATTAGGTACCTTGCTTATCCATTCGCATCTTTAAATTCTGAAATACTGTGGACAATTTGGCAGGCTATCAGAATTCTACTAAACAATTTTGACATTCCCAGAAATCTCAAGGCACCTCATGAGAGTGCACTGTATCTTTTGCTCTTGTATCAAAACTTGTATTTAAGAAATTTAAAGCTCAGTTTAGAAGCCATCTGCTAATTTTGTTAATGATCAATGCGACATGTCGCTCTTGCTCTCCAAACACTTGCTTATACTCTTTATTCTCTTTTGTGATATCTTTATGTTAGGAAGGAGATCGCATTGACTCTTTCAGAGAGTAAGCACAGAGCACACAACCTAAGGGAAGAGGATGTGCAACATGGTTTCGGAACATGCTCAGTGCTACACAGGAGACTCGAGATGTCCCACACATTGGCTGGACAAGCCTGGGGTCTTCATGGACCAATCTTTGAGAGCCAGAACAGATATCAGCTGCAGCCTCTCACCTTTCCAGTACATTTCCACTAAAAATCACTACCTTAAAGTATAACTTATTCAACCATTTTTGCAGGAGTGCTCATCCTAAACATTAGAGAGTATTTTTTGTTTTGGACATTTAACTGTCAGGTAGTTAAACTCCCTTTGTGTGGTTTATTGAAATGGTGTGGATCAACGTGTGTTAATTCTGTGATGGTTTTTCATTTGCACCTCTGAAATCACCACTGCTCTGTGACAGTGCCTAAATGTTATGTATGTTTTGATGCAGTTCTGCTGTGTATAAAAGCCAAATACAGTCTTCCTTTCTATGCTGTCTTATGGAATTAATCATTTTTCTGTCTGAAAGCAGAGTACTCTGCATCTTGTGGGGATTTAGACTTGCTATTTAGAGCTCTCCCTGCCCACTGTTAAGGACTTGCAAGCAGTTAGTTGTCTAGACTAGGTTTGAATACCTGAACTTGGGCTTAATGTTCCTAACCTCAAAGGTAAATGGAATCTTTTCTACTGATTCCAGTGGTAACTGGACCTGGCCACCAGGTAATTTACCTGTCCATCTTATTGGAAGAATTACAAGATAGCTTGGTTAAAATAGATCATAATTATTTCTTCCCTTTGAATTGGTCTTTTATGCTAGTAGTATAAAACAAATTTTACTTTTATAAAGATTTTCTTGCTAGTCTTGTGTGTCTGAGTTAAAATATCAGTGTAGCATGCTCCAGGGTCTATTTTATAGCCCACATCTCCTTCATCAATGCTGGAGGGTATTTGCTGGTTTGAAATACTTTGCTAGGCAGTTATTTTGCCTACAAGGCGATCTGTGTTGGTGCCTTTCTTTTTCCCCAAAATGTGGGCACTGTTGGTTTTATGCTGTTCCATGTACCTCTGGAAAAACATTTTCTAATGCCTTTACAGAATGCTTCACCAAACACTGGGCGACATTTTGGTGCTCTCCTTCAACCACAACTCATACACAGACATTTATTTGCCTCTCAGGAAATTTTGTATTCCCGTCTAATTGCTGTTTTGGTTTCTTCCATACCTTGCTTTCTTTTTTTGAAGGTATGACATGTGGACTTCGCTTAGCAAACTGTAGATTTGGGCTTAGCAGCAGTGGCTCTCCAATTGTCTGTGGCTTATGTTAAGGTTAAATTTCTTTCCCTTAGCAGTCTACACCTCACAGAATGATTTTATATTTCATGCAAGGGCCTTGCTTTTACTCAGGATTTCCGTGGTCTCCCCAAATTCACATTTGGGCTCTCTAGGCTTGGTCAGCTGCACACTTTTGAGATTGCAAGATCTTTAAGGCAAGGACTGTTGTCTGCCTGTGCTGAGGTCATTCAGTGAACCCCTAAGACCTGAGCTGTAATGAAAAGATTATTGATATGCATTCATTGACCCTAGACTGAAACTAATTTTGGAAAGGCTAATTGTCTCTGTCTTGCTCTCTCTTTCAATGTCACATCATCACAGTCGCTTCCTAAGTAATACTGTACCTAAACTCATTTATAAATGCATATTTATGTAGAGAGAAAGGTTGATACATACATATCATACATTTGGATCAAAGAGTTTGGCTGTTTCTCAGGTGCAGTGTTTCTGTTCTTCAGGCTAGTTTTACCACATATTTGTAGGGAACAGACCTTTGAGTGTCAGTAGAGTTTTGTGAAGGTGCTGAGATCTCCTCTGGAAAAAAGCAAAAAGGCATGATTCAGTTTTGGATTGAGCAATTGGTGGCATAGGATTAAAAATTTATCCTTTCACATTTGTTGCTCATTACAGAAAATGTTTGTTTGAAGGGTTTACTTGGGGAAGTTTTGGACTGACCCAAGATGGAAATCTCATCCAGGTAACTGAAACTCTTCTGCCAATTATTCCCTCTCCTCTGCTGAGGGGTCCCATTTTCTTTTCTGGCTAGGTGGAGGAACACATCCCCCAGAGATCGACATACACCTTCATGGTGGGGCCAGTGGCTACAAGAGGACAATTTCTTAGGCATCTTTTACATCACCTTACTCCTTCCCTTCCAGCTCCTGCCAGTCTCATAAAGTGGGACTCAAACCTTTTGAGGTCTCTGACAGATGGTCTTTCTTGGTGGCAAATGTAAAACAGGCTTGTTTGGCTGTGAACTATTTTGTTTTTATCTTCTTTCTTGTCATGTTTTGTTTTCTGCTGTACACTTTGGCTTGGTTCAAAAGCACCACTATAGTAGTAAAAAAACAAGAGGAAAATTTATTTTCTGCCTGGAGTCCCCATTATTTTTTTCCCAAGAAGAAAAGAACAGACTGAACCAAAGGCAGGAATTACTGTTTGGATAAAATGACTTGACAAGTGAATAGGAGCAGTGGATGAGTGTCTGTACCCAATGGGACTGACCCTAGCAAGAAGAGCTGAGCATCCCTCAGCACTCCCAACACAGTGAAACCCCCTTGGGAATGACTGATGAAGGACAGGGCAGTTGATGGTGCTTTGAGGTACCTCCATTCCCCAAAAGGACTGGAGCAATATTAAAATAAACAGGGAACTTATTGACTGAGCCAGTTAAATTGAGTTAAATACACACTGTGTGTCTTGGCCGAGAGGGAAGAGGGCACTGCATGCCAGCACAGTCTCCTGGTACGTGAACAGTTTGAGCACACAAAAAAAGGGAAGGAATTGTACAGAGATGCAGGGCAACCAGGTGCCATGAGATGGTACTGGCTGGGGGGGAGCGCCTGGGGATGAATATAAAGGAAAAACCTGAAAGGCCTTAAACCCTCCACAAGCTTATAGGAAAGTCCTTGGTTTGTCCAGACTGACCACAGCCA
This sequence comes from Apaloderma vittatum, assembly GCF_000703405.1. Lineage (NCBI taxonomy): Eukaryota > Metazoa > Chordata > Aves > Trogoniformes > Trogonidae > Apaloderma > Apaloderma vittatum. The sequence continues at coordinate 48,697 of NW_009737254.1, forward strand.
TGGGCACTGCTCCCACTCAGCACCCGCTGCTGCCTCATTCGCTCCCTGGAAGGGAGGCAAGGGGGAACGCTTTGGCCCTGGTCCACATAATCTTCCACCACAGCTAAAACTGTCAAGAGGGGGCCAAAGTGGGCTGGGAGAGCTGGGTTAGGAGGAAATGAGAGGAGACAGCAAACCATTCTCCTGCTGTCATGCGTGAGGCAGTTTCAGGGGGTGCAATGCCCAGCCATTGATTAAGCTTTCCTAGAACCAGAGATGGGAGTGAAAAGCTGCTTCTCTTTCTTAATCCTTCCTGTGCCATTCAATCTCTTAGATTAGTACAAGCTGACACGGCTGTTTTGTGCTCAGTCTGGTTGTCAGAGGTTTGCTGGCAGAGGAAAGTGAGAAGTAGAACAGTCCTACTCAACACAGCCAAGGCAGCAAAACCCTCATTATAGTCTGAATGTGAAGTCTGTGGTCTCGGTTTGTACTGTGTGCTTTCTCCATAAACTGGAAGGCAAAGCTAGCTCCGTGCCTCCAGAACTGAGGTTCATCGTTTCAGTCCCAGAAAGCAGACAGTTTTGATGAAAACCTAATTCAACGTTTTGGTAAAGACCCTTCTTCAGATACCAGAGTGCATGAGATCCTTCAGCAGCAGTAGCAAGCTGCAACACCCGCATTGTAGTTGGTTGCTGGAAAACGTATCTGAAGTTCTAGTGACTAGAAGCCCAAGATAAAAAGTTCTTTTGCTCCCAGGAGACTCTCTTTGCTTACCTGCACAATGCATGCATGTGAACACTTGATATGCATGTGACTTTCTAAGGAGTCACAAATAGTTTGAGCACCTGGAAGCAGGAGAAAATAGTAATCCCTTACTTGTCCACTGAAAATGCCAATGATCTGCACAGTAGCAAAAAATGGTTCTCCATTTTCTCAGGTTTTGAAGAAAAACAATGCCAATGGATTGGGCGATTTCAAATCATGCAGGTTATTTATGGCAAGTAGTAACATTCACTTGGACCACTGGCACTACTTCCTGAAGAGCACATGGCAATGTGTCTCCCTTCTTCCCAGCCAGTAACCAGAAAGCCCCAGACCTTCTTCCATGCCATTTACCCTTTTGTCTTCTAGGTCATCCTAAAAGGAGAATCGAGACAAGATTCCACCTTCCTATCAAAACTAAATGGTGTATGTCTTGAATTTATGAGGCAGGAAATCTATTTGGGAGGAAGGCTAGGGCTGAAACAGCCTCATTTAAGTAAATCTAAGCACAGTGTTTACACAATGTCTGGAATTAATGCAGAGAAAACTTTCAGGTGCCAACTTTGGAAAGAGAAAATGGGGAGCAAAAAAAGCAGATACTGAGACTGTGATGAAGCTGGAAGCTCTTCCTCCGCGTTGGAAGGAAGGTTGCTTTTACTGCTGTTACGCACTGGTATCATGCTATACTTGGTAACGCAAAGGCCAGTTGGGTTGTGATTGCTCACCTATTTCTTTTGTGTCCAAGCTGTGAGAGTGTGAGGATATTTAGAATTACCAGCTCTGTGTATTCCCAGCACAGACAGCCTCACCAAATATCGTGGTGCAGCACGATGCACGTAGAACATTAGTAGGGATCCTTGGCAAGAGGTTACTGCAGCCTTTGTATCTTATAAGAGATGTCAATTCATAGGAAGCCAAGGCTGTGAGCAGTGTTACACATGACTGATACCAACCAGAAACGTGGTCACACTACATGTCATTAGCACGACCCAAATGCACATGGTCTTGTGGCTCTCACCATGAAAGTTTGTCGACTTTCCAAACCAGTGTGATGTTTTCTGTCTCCCTGGAAGACAACAAGAGGAAGAATCTTTACCAATGTGAAGCTGACAGGGACCAGCTTCATGATGTCTCTTCCAATCCTTCCCAGTGCCTTCTTAGGTGAACTTCCACATCACATTTCTTCGGCGCACATATGTTGCATCCAAGGCGATTTTGGGTAGCAAAGTATCAGCAGAGAGCAGATTTGGGCAGTAACTAGCAAAGCGAGTGAAGAGTTAGTTCTCTGTTCCTGTGGTCTCTGTATTAAAACAAGGTTTCAGAGACTTTGTGGATTTCTGGAAAACTAACTTTCTGAGAGGCTGATCTGGGTTAGAAGAGAAGGCAAGCAAGGCAGAAGTCCATGAATCTTCTGCCAGTGAAGAAGCACTACAGAGACTTTCTTCTCTGCTGTCATGTTTGCATCTTGTTCTGTAGCCAGAGAGGGACGTTTTTACATTTATAAGGCTGCTTCTTTATGCAAACGAGGTTTCAGCCTACTCATGAAACAAATGAAAAGTCAAATCATGCACAAGTGAAAATCTCCAGCACAGCCTGCACATCGTTCTTACACTCCAACAGAGTAATGGGCTGTCATCCCCCAACTGGGACAAGCAGCTGCTGTCAGCTGAGCTTTACCCACCCACACAATCTCTTCTGGCATCTGCAGAGGACCTACCTGTCTGTTTAGGTGATGCCTTCTTGGAGCAGGTAGTTATGTGATGATTTAGAGAGGCCTTATCAAGTTAATATAAGGAGGGGTTTCCAGGTCTCTCAGTCTTCTCTTTCTTCTGCTCTGTACTGAGCTTAGATAGCTCAGATCCTAGGTGCACAGAAACAACAGCTTTTCTATTTTTCAGTTTGTTTTATAGTGAGCCGGTGCATTTGAATGGAAGAAGCTGTCACTTGAAGGGCTTATTCGCCACTTCCTTGGATTGTGGCCCAAGCCGTCATCTTCACACTCAACAGCTAGTGAAGATCACATTTCTCTTCTTTTGTGTTTTGGTGGGTTTCCTTCCTGTGTCTAGGGAATCTTCACTCAAGGCTGGGAACAGTTCCAGAAAAAAAAAAGTGTAGATTGTTACTTTCTTTCCCTGGGATATAATTGTTTACCTGCCTCTCCCTACCAAAGAGTGAGGGGAGATTGTCATTTCCAGAGACAGCATACTCTGGAGGAAAGAGATTTCAAAGTTCTGTTGCTTCTCTGTAGACTAAATTCTTCCTTCCTACCCCAAGCAAATGGATAGAGCCCAATCACACCTGACTACTGTGCATAAAATGCAGGGTATAAGGAGGCTAATGGTGCTTCAGGCTCCCTTGCTAGCCAAGGGAGAAATGGCTGCACCACTCTTTAAAGGTTCTCAACCGAGAAATCTATTTTATAGGGAGATGAATTGTTATTTAGAAGTTTATTTTCCAGCCCTTGGAGTAGAGAGAATTTTGACTGTGAGCTTCAGCTATTCTCAAAGGCTCATTGTTCACCTGAATTTAGAGGCTCCAGGGGCTGTTTGGATGTGGCTCTTTCTTTCCATATTGAGCAGATACTCAGAGCCATGGCAGCCCAGCACTTGGTGCTGATCCCACACCTTGTGTGAAAGGCTCCAGCTGTCATGTGCTTGCCATAATGGACATTTTGCAACTTCTCTGTCCTTGAAGGGTAGCAAAATTGCTAGTGTGTGTTGCCACTGACAGAAAGTTCTGGTTTTCCTGCAAGAGAGCTAGTTTTGGTGTGGCCAGTAGTATGGATTTCTGCTGTTCTGGAACCTGTTTGTTTAGCTTGCTTCTGATCTCTCAGGGGTAAAAGAAAAAAAGGAGGAGAAAAATGGAAAAATGCTGCTGAAGTTAATGGAGATGTACTATAAAACCAATGTAAATCAGGAGAGAATGAAAGCCAATCTGTCGTACATACCAGAATAGAGACAGCCTTATGAAGTTGTTTGTGTTCAGTAGGATGTTTGTTCCAGATGATACGTCTGAGCTTGGATCATTAGCTGAACCTAATGTATGACTGTCTAGGTTTTACTAAGATTTTCTGTGGTATCTTGCATATTGAAAGCACGTCCATACATCCTTGGGTATTTTGGCTTTTTCCTATAATGTATGTGCAATATAAATAGATAAAACAGTCAAATTATAACAGACTCCAACTCTTTGATTGAAAGAAAAGTCATAAAGACACTGAAAATGGTATAACATAGAACCAAAATTGCAGGTACAGTCAACCCTGGTTCTTTTTGGAGGAGGACAGAGACGAGCTCTGGACCATGTGTAACAGCTGAGGGGCATGCTGACACCATCACCAGGGTATATTAGCCTGCAGCAGCAAGGGCGGCTTGAGGACAGGAGCCAGCTGAGGCTTGAGGTGAAACCTGACATTATTCCTAGTCTTTAATAAGTGTTCTTTGTTTTGTGCCTTACGCACTAGGAACACCTCAGCGCCGTCAGTTTGCCATCTCCCGGAGCAATCCAGGCAGCCAACGCTGCAGGACTGTCAGAATGCAGAGGACTACATCCCTCAGTGACAAAATATCTGAGCAGTTACTGCCATGCATCTTTCTGATTGAGGAAAAAAGGGCTTTATTGTTCCAGGGATGGTTTCAGGAACAGAGCAGGCAGGAGCAGCATCCAAGCTGCTCTTTACATAAAGACCTTACTCTCAGAATGGTTTGGAAGCCAGACAGAATGGAATATTTCTTCTATTTTCTTTACAGCTGAAAAAACATGAAAAATCACAGGAGTTCATTTATTGCCATATTTCAGTTCCAAAGTTTGCCTTATTTAAAAAAAGGAGAAGAAATAAAACTGGTTTTGCCCACCCCCTTCACAAATTTTCCCCCCCGTCCTTCCCTCCCATTTCCTGGACCAGGCTGAGGTTTTTAACAGAAAAGCTCTCAGTCCTCCACAGAGGCTGGGAACATGCAGAGGGACAATAACGTGTTTGTTCATAGAGATCATAGAGGAATGGTCTGTAGCTTTACACGGGAGAGGAGAAAACACCATCTGACTCCAAAGCCTGCAAGGGCATGGGGCATCTGTCTAAACATACATGAGAACCCTTCTGATGTCCCTGCTAGGTGATGGTGTCTCCTCAGACTTTATCAAACCCTTGGTCCCCCATGCCAGTGTCTGAAAATAATAGTACTGAAATAAGGCTGGATGGAGGTGACCACATGTCCTAGTGAAACTAAAGTCTCTTCCCTGATGGTGAATAAACTGGGGGTGGAAAACCAATAGAGGAGAGAGAATCCAAGGCTAAGTGAGTAGTGCTAGTTTTTACTCTTGTTCAGGAGCCTCTTTATATCCACAGTTTTAAAGGAAATATTGTCTTTGGAAAGACCTTTATGCCCAGGCATATCTTCTAGGTAATGAGTGGCATTTTATTAGCTGCCAGAAACAATATGTAAGTGTATTAAAGGTCTTCCAAAACTGAATTACAAGGAAGCTTAAAATGACCTATTTGCCCCCATCCAAAAAAAAAAAAAAAACAAACCAGACGGACAACAGCAGGATTAAGGGTAATGAAAATAAATTTAATTGCAGCGAGGGTGATTAACATGGTCTGGAACAAGCAAAGGCCACAGGAGAAACTGCAGATGGGACTCAATTAAAATAACTAGAACAGAAAATGCTTTCCAACAAGCAAACCAGTTAGACTGTGCTGCAAATGGGCCATCTGGCTATTTTCCACTGTACAGTCTTACTGTGTAGACACTTTGTTGGACTTTCACTGTGGTGACTTTTCATTTTCTTGCTCCCTCCAGATTCTTCAGCCCTTTGAAAACCTGGGGACAGGGTTGGAAGAGCAAGGGATTAGACCTGTCTGCAGATATGTAAACACTTTCCTCCACACACACTTAGATTCTCAAATAAACATATTTATATGCAGCCAATTTAGGACAGTCTGCACACAACCTGATACAGAAGCACGGCCTTAGGCATAAAATAAAGTGGCAATAAACTTCAGAGAAAGGGACAGTTGTTCTCTGGGGTGGAGAGTTCCTGAGCCTACCAGCATTTCCCAACTGTCTTTTTTGGAAAGGCAAGGGTTTTTCCCGAGTTCTTCCCAGCCCAGGCTGACTCTGAGAGGGCCTTCTTTCTGTCTCGATCGCTGAGAAGGTAGGATGGCTGGGATTTTTGTGGCAGTTTGGTCAGATTCTTGTTCCTCCAGACTGCTTGGTACCCTGCTCAGGGACATTTATTCTGATGCAGAGGCATATCCATGACCTTTCGTAACTTGTCCTACCTCCTTCTCTCTTCTTGCCACAAGCGCTGCCTGCTCTAGCTGTTCTCCCAGCAAGCACAAATGGAGTTTTGCAAGAAAGAAATCTGCAGGGTGAGAAGGTGTTTTTGTAGCATGAACCTTGCAGAAGGCATACTGTGATCATTGCTGCTTGTGTGTAGTGCTCTGTGCTACAAGAATTGGTCCCTCCCACTCACCCTGACTAGAATTTGGACGATCCTCTACTAGTAGTTGCCCTAGGAAGAGCTCCAAAAAAAGTGTCTGCAGAACTCTTCAAGGTGGCTTTTTCTACTAGAAGATAAGGACCCTGCAACCAAATTGAAGTTTTCCAGAAGTGACCTGGTATCTAATAGCTCATAAACTAGCTCAGGCTCCCCTGATGATTTTCAAAAGAGTAGTCAAATGAAGTTAACTCCAGAGACCTGTATTATTTCCAGCATACGTGGTATGGGCAGTATCTTGCTCAGGCCCACCTCTTTCCTTAGCCATTAAGCTACAGCTGGGGCCCAATCAGTAAAATGCTGAGCAAGGGACATTCCTGCCACTGCTTGGCCTGCTCCAGGCTTTACTCTGTGTTTACTCAGTTGTGCAGTTCAGGCACTTCCTTATCCATGAAAACTTCTGCTCTACCAGACTCCATTTCAATGAGCATGCACTGCTCCAGGTTGGCTCTACCGTGCTCTGAGCTGGACCTTCATGCTCCTCGGACATAAAATTCACATCTCAAGAGACACAACATCCACACCTGCACTAATTACCCCCTTCTGCTCTGACAGCCAGTGCAGAGGGATTGCCAGTTTTGAGGTATGCACTGTATAATGTTTTAGAGATTGCTTTAGAATGAGACAAATGACCTCTCCAGTTCCCTTGGCTAGACAGAGCAGGGCTCCAACATCTGTGCTCTCCACGTCTGCTCAGACAGACCTCTGTCTTTATTTACTTCCAGAACTGCTCCTTCGAGCAGCTGTTTGCTCATTATCACATGCTTGGACATCCCACTAGAGAGCATGGAGTGGAAATATTGCAGCATGGAACCATTGCTGTAACAAAGGAATGCTAATCAAAGGCATTCCCAGCACAGTGAATCCCAACAAGAGCTGTGTGCAGACTCAGAGTTGGATCTCTTTGGTGCACTTGGGAGGAATGAAAAATGAAGATCAACATTGCAAACAGCACCCTGAGGAGTAGGCTGGGTTTCTTACTGGCAGGGTGTCAACACTTTCGCAGAATACACCCAAAACATTGTTACTGTGATTTGTTTAACCACCGCTTACAGAGAAAAGCCATTGCCCATGGGCTTCCGTGGGTAAGAAGAGGCTGGGTTTTTTATTCCATAGCTAATCCAAACTGCAAAGATACTGCTGGTCCCAGCTGTTATCATATGAGGTCATTTTTCATTGTGAAAGATCAGCATAGAGCTTGAATAAGACTAGGAGTACATGGGCTTGTCCTAGCTTTTGTGAAAAAGTGAGTTTCCTCTATCTAGGGCATTTTGTTCTGTGATGTCTAACTGATGCACACATGAACCTTCTCTCCTCCTGCTCATTGCCCATGCACACAGAAATAACAACTGTGTGGGACTCAGAACAATACCAGTTTGCTAAAAGTCTTTTCAGCCAGCTCCTGTTTTATATAAACATCTCTGTTCCCATGTTCTAGGATGTTTCTGTTCCTATGTAGGTAATCCGGATCTAAAGCTGCCTGTCTCTCTGGGCTGAGTTTACTGCATGACGCTCAGGGCTGTTCAGCTTATTCTGATTCTGGCAAAACACAGAGCCATCTGAAAAGTACCTGGTTTATGAGCCTGGAGAACAGCTTTTATTTAATGCTCAAGCAGGTACCATGAGCAAAGGCTGACTTACTAATGCCTAGGAGAGCGTCCTCTACTTCTCCAAGTGCATTCTGCCCTGCAGGGCCCACCCCTGCCGTCAGGACTCACAGCATCTTTGCTTCCCTATTTTGCTTTTTATCCAGAGGATGAGAGCAGACGATATCCACTGGCATGGCAGCTTTGGAATGATGCAAGCAGAGATTATCTGAACCCAGCCCACAACATCATTCCAGGGAGAGAGTCCTCAGGCAACGTTGGGCTGGTCCGTAGTTATAGTGACCTACTCTAGGAGTAGGTCACAGTCCCATAGCTATTTGTTCTTGTAAGAAAATGCTTCAGAGAGTGAGCTTCGTTTTCCCCAGAAGTTTAAAGATACGTGAACATACAGAAACCGGGTCTGCTTCAAGTTTCCTCCAGCTCCTCATGTGTTAGCAGTGACTGGTCTATAAGCTGAAGGTATTGCCCAGAGTGCAGGTCAAGGGCTTTTCCTTCCCCTCCGCTGGCAGCTTACCCCAAATTCCTCTCTCCTGGCCTGACACAGAGCCAGGGAATGCTAGTGTGGACTTCAGGCATGGCTGGCTGAGACTGAGCAGGGATGGGGGGGGTAATTTTATAGAATGTCTCTTTTGCATTAGATCTTATAAAGCAGGTAAAAAATGCATGTGATATTCATAAACATGATTCCTTGTACTGCCTAGAGCCAGGCAATATGAATAATACAAAGAGCAAAGTTCGAAACAGTGGTACATTTGTATTAATGAATTTTAACTTCAGAAGGGACCATTCTGAGCTGATCCGTTGTGAATGTAGGCCCCTTAAACTTCACTCTGTGACCTCTGTACTGAGCCCACTATCTTGTGTTTGCCTAAGCCTTGTCTTCCAAAGAAACCTTAAAGTCTGGATTCAAAGCTACCAGGGGATAGAAACACCATTCCTTCCCTCGGTACAAGTTCCAATGATCCATCACCCCTGTTTAGAATGTTGGCTTTGTTTCCCATTTGAGTTTGCTTGGCATATGGTCCCCAGCTATTAGTGCTGGTGATGACTTTCTGTTAGATCAAAGAGCCCATTAGCATCAGCAGCTTCTGCTTGAAACAATTTTTGTGCACTGCTGTCAACTTTTCTTTTTTTGTGCCTTGTTGTTTCAGTAATTAGATTCAGACTTCCTAGTCTCCTCCCTTAAGGCATTTCCTCCAGCCCTCTGATGCTGGCTAGTGGATATATTCTGCACCATATCTTTTCTCACATCATTATGCCAACCCAGAGTATTCCTGTTGTTTACCACTGATGGACAGGGAGGCATTTTTGTTTGGTTTTATGTCAGATAATGGCAGTAGCTCTCCTGAGTGACTGCTTTCTAGGACACAACATCCCGTTGTGAGGCATGTTCTGCATCCCTCATATAATTTTATATTTTATCCTATTAAGACACAGTCTATTTGGAAACACATCGAATCTGTATATGCCCATTAGAAATATTTCCTTCAAAGTTAGTGTCCCTGAGATGTCTCCTTTTAGAGACCTACCAGCTAAGCTTCTTATCATGGAACCCTGTGAAAGTCAAACCTTATCAAAATCTAATTACATTATGTTAAAACCACGCAGGCAGCTTGATCAGACAAACTTAGAATTATGCCAACTAATAATACCAAGTCTGGCAGCACCTGTTTTATATACAAGTGCATCAACTAAGATTAGTATTTTGCCTATTCTTCAGTGCTTTATGAATTGAAGTCTGTATCGGATTTTCCATTATTTCGCCTAGAATTTATGTCAATCAAACTAGTGTGTATTTGCGAGGCTCATCATCGTATATCTTGGCTGACTATTGGCACAGTGCTTCAGTGTTTGGGACCTGCCCCAGCACAGATTATAAATGAACATCAGTGGGCCAGCAATTTACTCAGCCAACTCTTTAAGGACCCTTGGGTATGGCTGTTGAACCAAGCTGATTTTGCTGTTTATCCGTAGCAGATGGTGTTTCCAGTTCTCCTTGCTCACTGATGAGTAGAAGGCATTTCATGGCCCCCTCGCAGACCATCCTACAGGCATGTTCCCTTGCTATCATCCAGGCACCAGATGCCAAACACTTTGACCTCTTCCGCAGCCTGGCATGACTTGGTACTGCCCATCAGTAGAGCGAAATGAGGAAGTCAACTGTCATGCTGCAAAAGAGCTTCCTAATACATTGCTTGTGCAGATATCATTCCTCATGGGAGAGACACCCAATCAGACACATAACTCCATGGTTTCCCCCTGAGGTTGGTACTTGCCTGAAATTTTATTCCCAGGCCCAGTAGAAATTGAAATATATCCATCTGGTCTTATTCAGCCCTAGAGCTACAAACTCAAGCCTCCTTTCTTCTCTGCCAATGTGTTCCAGACATGTTCTTTCCCATTTACTGTCAGTATAGGTGCGTGTGTTAACTAAAGATTTCACAAATATAAGATTTTGTGACGTGTCAGGTTGAAATGAATGAGTGCATGGAGGTCAATTTTTTTTCATAAATTAAAAGCTAATGCTGGACTGCATAGAATGAGGTTTAATTTTGGCCTTGTGCTAGCGAGGATATTTAATGGACTTTTCTGCAAGGTCAATAAGCATATACTCAGAATGTTCAGCTGATAGGCAGCTGAAGTCAGCTGGAATCTTTCTAGATCACAGGAGTTAAACAGCCAGTATTTGGACAGGTGACCTCAAAGGAAACACCAGTGATTCAGTAGGTGTGGTCCTCCCTTCTGAGTCAGTGCTGAAATGTGATGCCAAATGATGCTGTGTTGCCGGAGGACACGTTTTTTATTTGAAATATTAAAACCGACTTGAGCATTTGAGGCTATTTAAAAACCTCATGATATTACACTGGATGATAAACCAGTTAGGATTAATTTAGTTGGCATCCTTATATTGCTTCTGCCATTCAATGTCAGCAGAATGCTCCTTTCCTTTTCCAAAGCTTTCAGAAGTAGCAGGTTGCTCTGAGTAATTGAGAGATCCCAAGAGGATACTTTCAGAGTGGACTTAAGATACCCAGAATTGTATTTGGTGGATTTCTTGTATCAGTTCAGCATCCATTGGCAGTTAAGGCTATGTATGTTGTCAGTGCAGGAGTATTGCACTGAAGAATTATAACCTTTGGCTTTTCCACCAGATAGAGGGCAGATTTCCCTTCAGAGCATTTTAAGGAGTGCAAAATGCATCCAATCATCTGGCCCGAGAGCCTCTGCTGACTTGGATAGAGGATGCTGGTGAGGGGCAGCCCCTGTTCTGAGGTGAAGGCTGAGTGAATGTGCTGGTCCCTCTTGAGTAAATGCATAATAAGTGTGAAGATCTGTTGGAAAATTGTCTTTCCGCTCCGCAGGGAAGACCAAATCACAAGAGAGAGAATGGGAGAGCAATATAATAAGCGATCTATAATAACACTTCAGTCTCTTGTACGTAGCAGAGCATCTTATTTATTTGTTTCATGGACTCATTTCCTGAAGCAAGGGGCGCTTTGAGCCAGCATCCTTCCCCAAGGACTGGCTTTCCCTGCCAGCCATATCTACGAGGCTTCAGGGACAGCTGAAAGCATTGCGCTGCCCCGCAGCAGCACCCGCAGCACTCCGGTCCCTCTGAACGTACAGCAGTCATAAATCCTTTCTCCCTGTGTTGTTTCTTGCAGGTAAACTATGACCACTTTACTATTAGTGTTTGTGTGTTTGCGAGTCATCACAGCAGCCGACTCTGTGGAGCTCTCAGGTACGTGCTCCCATATTTGGATAGCTGTTCTTGTGCTTGGGGGACCCAGGGAGACAGCTCGAGGCAAAGGCAGATTTATGGGGAAGCTAAGGGAATTTCAGCATTCTCTTATTTAAACCCAATCAGGTGTGATCTCATAGCACGGGCAGCAGCTGCTGCAGTAGAGCCCTTCATTCCATGTCCAGCGCTGGTCCAAATCCCAAAAGCAACCATGACACAAGGATCATGGTTGTAACTTCCCTTTCTGCAAGTTGCTTTCTGTAGTCTAGACCAAAAAGAGTATGTCTGAATACGTTAGTGTATAGGTTTGCAAAGCAGATATAGGTGTTAGAGCATATGGAAGCACGGGATATTTTGAATTAAAAGCATTATTGATGTAACCATTGCTTTGTTTGGGAACTGGCAGACAGTAGTGATGGCCTGGAAGTGAAGATACCTGAGCAGTCTCCTCTGCGTGTTGTCCTGGGAAGCTCCCTGAACATTCCATGTTACTTCAACATCCCGGATGAACAGGACACCAGTGCTCTGCTGACCCCACGGATCAAATGGAGCAAGCTCTCGAACGGGACTGAGGTTGTCTTGCTAGTGGCCACCGGTGGGAAAATCCGGCTCAACTCCGAGTATAGGGAGGCAATCTCTTTGCCCAACTACCCTGCCATCCCCACTGATGCCACTTTGGAAATTAAGGCACTGAGATCCAACCACACTGGGATTTATCGCTGTGAGGTGATGTACGGGATCGAGGACAGACAAGACACCATAGAGGTCCTAGTGAAAGGTGAGATCCTGCCCTTGCTCTTTCCTCTCAAGATCTTACTGCCTCGCCTGGGCAGAAGGGAAGAAGAAATATATGGGCAGAGGAGGTACCGCTCTCCCCATAAGGAAGCATAAAATCTTCTAGTCAGGTCACAGATAAGGCCATGGGTAGGAGAGCAGAAGCCATTGGCCAGGCTTTTATTTTAGCGGGCTAGGACCAGACTAAACAAACCAGTAAAATGACTCATGGCAGAATATATGGCAATAAAATGACTCTTCTGGCAGAAGATGAGTTACAGAGACAGCAAGACGACATGCTTGGCAGGAGGTGGTACTGGATAGGCTGGGCTGTTGCTCAGAGGGGTGAAGCTGGAGCAGGGCTGTTAAAAGACCTCTTACTTCTTCCAAACATTTTAGGAGACAGGATGCCCTCAGCTGGAGAATTAGTCTATTCTAGATAAACTTTCGCCATGGTCTTGCAAAGCTCATCCTCATAATAGGTGGATGAAGTAACAAGTTTCCTACAATCCTTACCTTTTTCATGCATTCAATGTAGGGCAGAGAGACAGCTTCCACTACAGCAGTTAACGGGCAGGTCTGTGCCGCTCACATGCACTGGAGTGCACCTCTGACAGCAGAGGCTGGGAACTCTCCCATTGCCTCCTAAAAATAAACCTGCTCATGCCAGACCAGAGTGTGCTTATAGCCATCCCTTATAAAGATCCCTGTTCATCAAAAAAATATAACTTAGATATGTTTGCAGCAGATCTGGAGACTTGAAGTGTATTTGTCTCTTGTTATCATGTCCTGGGTGTTTAGACAGTGACTGACACTCTGCACCCTTGGTCCTGAGCAGGACCTTGGGAGATGGCAGCTTTCAAACCTGCACAGCCCCTGGTCTGCCCCACTGGCTGGTTTCTGAACTGTGCATTTAAAGCCCTGAGCAGAATGGTTTGGGGAAAGTACTGAGTCCTTCCGACGGTGATACAGCTCTATGTTCTGAGTGATGGGTTTCCTCCCACTATTCACACCGCTCTAAAAAATTTACAGGTCACCAGTGTGCTCCACAAGGTCCTGTGGAAGGAGCTCCTTAAGTTACCCTTGGCCTGAGTGCTCAAATACAGACAAGCAGCATAAATGTTTGTGTTTAGCTAACATGTAGTATCTGTTCTTTGAATATGTAACTTCTCTGGAAGAAAAGGGGCTGGTTCCTCTCTAGCAGACGTGTGAGTGATTGCCATTGTGTTTTCTAGGCGTTGTCTTCCACTACAGAGCAATCTCCACAAGGTACACCTTGAACTTTGAGAAAGCAAAGCAGGCCTGTATCCAGAACAGCGCTGTCATTGCTACTCCCGAGCAGCTGCAAGCTGCCTACGAGGATGGATACGAGCAGTGTGATGCTGGCTGGCTGGCTGATCAGACTGTCAGGTAAGGGACGTCGGAGGGGAAAGGAAAGCCACAGCGGGGTCGTTAGGGAAGGGCTTCTGTAATGAAGCCACCCACTGAAGGCAGTTGAGAAACAGTTGCTAAATAGCAGCTGTTGTAATTGCTGGCGTGCAGAAGGAGGTGGTGGATTGCAAACCATTCTCTGCCCTCTCCTCTACGCACCCTCTCTCCCCCAGGTACCCCATCCACTGGCCCCGGGAACGATGTTACGGCGACAAGGATGAATTTCCAGGAGTGAGGACCTATGGTGTCCGTGAGCCGGATGAAACTTATGATGTTTACTGCTACGCAGAGCAAATGCAAGGTGAGTTGGGGCTTTTATTGTTACTAGAAGTAGAAGCAGCCGAACCCCTGATCACACCTAGACTGGACAACAGTAGGCAAAGGGCCTAGAAGCAAGGCGGGCTAAGGATGGAAAAGCACGTACCCCAGCAAAGCCAGATGTCCTCTATAGTCTCTTTGTTAGACCTTGGACGATTTTCATGTCAGATGACTAATGCAGTAGAGAGGGTGGAGTTTGTCTAACTTCAGAGTCTATGCCATCCTGCGTGTCTCTGGTCATCTGTCTGGGGTTGTAACACTTGCTGGTGTCCATCACTCATGCTTATGACAGGGATCTGTTGAGATACTCAGCACATTAGAATTGAAATTGTTCTTTAACTTCGTCTTGCCCTATGGCTCCATCTGTGTTGGTATGTTTTGCTCCAGTCTGCATTCAGACTGTGAGTCTTTCTTCTGGTCTTTATAGACAGTCACCAATGTAGGGCTGCAGTTCAGCTGTAATACATGGGATTTTTCATCTCATCGAGACTCTCAGGAATGGGAAGGGGAAAGAAAGGGAATCGGGGTTAAATTCTACACCTAATTCCTGTGCTATTGCAGGCAAAGTCTTCTATGCCACCGACGCCGAGAAGTTCACCTTCCAAGAAGCTTTTGACAAATGCCGCAGCTTGGGAGCCCGTTTGGCCACCACAGGAGAGCTGTACTTGGCCTGGAAGGAGGGCATGGACATGTGCAGTGCGGGCTGGCTGGCTGACCGCAGCGTCCGCTACCCCATCTCCAGAGCACGGCCCAACTGCGGAGGAAACTTGGTGGGCGTGAGGACAGTGTACCTGTACATCAACCAGACAGGGTACCCTCACCCTGACTCTCGCTACGATGCCATCTGCTACAGCGGTGAGTGCATCAGGGCTCTGGGGCTAAGCAATGTGTCTTGGCACATCAGCAAGCTGCTGCTCCCTGGTCAGAGATAAACTCTGGCTTTTTTATTTTAATTTTTTTTTAAAGGGAGGGGAGTGGGAAGCAGGTTCAGCAAAAGACTTAGTCCTCTGTTCATGTTCAGGTAGGAGGAACATCTGAAAAGTGCCCAGATGCCTGACCTGTACAAGGGGTCTCTGAGGGTGTAATACAGCCCTTTTCTCTCCAGTCCTCCCACACCTTCCAGTGTAGCTCTTCTGGAGACATGAAGCAGAGCTCAGGTGCTTCATGTGCAACACTTTGAATGCTGGAGATGGAAGAGAATGAAAAAAAGCACAGGTCTGGCCCTGAAGATGTATATAGTGCTGTGATGTGGCACGGACACGTGCCTGAGGCTCCATGCTGGGATAAATCAGAGATTGCAGCAGTCTCTGGCAATCAGAAATGGGGCAAAATTACACCTAGAAAGTCAAGAGCATCCCAGCTACTCCTCCCTTCTTCTAACTGCACACTTCTTCCTGCAGCAAGAAGGCAAGAAGTCCTTGTCTGAGCATCTCAATCTAATTGTCTGAATCCCTTGAGGTCTGAGAGGTACTGGCTAAAATGAACTAGCAGGAAAATGGAATTGGAAATAAATAGAGCAGAGAAACCAGTATTAGGGGAAAAGCCTGACAGTGTCTCATTATCTCTCTCTCCCCAGACGAGACCTGCCTTGCTGCATATCCAAGATACCCCATCCCTCCCTCACCTGTCCAGATGTGTTTTATGCTGCTCTTTAAAGCACTATCGTTGCTGTAGGCTGACCTGCTCAGTTGCATGTTGAGCACACTCTCCTGCACTCAGGGGATGTGACTTGAGCAGAAAAGTGATTTGGGAGGGAAAAGGTGGGAGTTGTTTGAAAGTACATGGCACAGCAAGCAGCCTTGGCTGTCCTGGTGATGGGGTTTGCATGTTCATATGTGATGAGCTCTTAAGTTGTCACCTGGGCAGACCAGGAGGAGATCGTGATCTTAGTGAGACTTCGTGCATGAGTGTGAGGATCCAGCTGCTTTCTCCCACGGCTCAGATCTGCTGTGGAGGTTACTCAACCGCCCCTACTTCGCTGCGGCCACCTTAAATTCCTTGCAGCAAGCACTAGAGGTCAGTGCAGACTTGCATATGGGCAAGGTGTTCCCGGGAAGGAAAGCTGAGAGGAGAGCCAGGAAAGCCCACTCTGATGTACCAGCTGCGGAGCATACGGTGGTTCGTTGCCTCTAACTCATGAACGTGCCCTCCGTGCTGAGGTGTTGTACAGAGCCACAGGAGATGAAGGAAAGCAATTTCTTTTACCAGACCATCTCTCAGAGCCAGCAAACACCCAGCTTCTTCTCAGAGACCTTGCAGTGCACCTTGCTAGACCTCCCATGTCCTCTCTGATCGCTGCTTTGTCTCCTGATGTAGGGGATGATGTCGAGACTCTGGTCCCAGGGCAGTTCATCGATGAGACTGGAACTGAGCTGGGCAGTGGTTTCACTGTCCAGACTGTCACCCAGACCGACATGGAGATACCTCTGCCACGCAACGCCACGGAGGAGGAGGCCCGCGGCAGCATCGCCACCCTGGAACCCATTGAGATCACACCCACGGCCACCGAGCTCTACGAGGGCTTCACCGTCCTGCCGGATCTCTTTGGCACCGGTGTCACAGTAGAGACGGCTGCCCCGGAGGAGGAGAACGTGACTAGAGGGGATGTCACACAGGTGTGGGTTGTACCTGAAGACGTCACCACCATAACATTAGGCACTGCCATCACCACCAAAACGTCAGAGGTGAGCTCAGTGGAAGAGGTCACCGGGGCGACTGCCACACCAGAACTAGAGTCTGCCTC